>NC_050464.1:42722153-42844653 GCF_903995425.1 Onychomys torridus | reverse complement strand
ATGTAACTTCAAATAACATATACATACCCATATCATGTTAAGCTATGTTGTGAAGTATTGGTGTGGATGACATGATAACTATTGCTGCTTGACAAATTCCAGCATTTCGATATTACAGACAAATCACAGTTTTCCAGTACCTTTTTATTTTTATTTTAATAATTCTCACTATTAATGCCTTTCCCTTTGGAAAATTTTGTGCAGGTTTTGGTAAAGGATAGAAATGTGTACAATGGTAGACTCTCTAAACAAATTAATTCTTTGGAGAAAAAAAAATCCCTGTACCATGGAACCAGGAATTCCATTGTGCCTAATTACACCAAGAACAGGAAAGTTAGAGATTTACTAGACACACCTGATCCCATGGATAAAATGCCTATTTCTCAGATCTAGAGCCTAAGGCAATTAAGGGCAAGAGTTCAGTAATAAATATAGAGAAATTAGAATGGTATGGTATAATGGAAGACACCAGGACCTTCCCTTTGGGGAGCATTATGAAGGGAATATAGTAAGCATTATGAGGCCCATATAGTAAGACTAAGAAATTGTAGTATTGTGTCTGCTCCCCATAAGAAGTCCTTTTCACAAGGTCAGGCATTTGGATAAGGGTCTCCATTCCCTCAGGGCTTAAGGAAAGTTCCCAGTTGCTAAAGCAGTCACTCCCCTCTTCTTTTGCTGGAGGAACTTGTGGTCCTTTCATTAAGATGTGATGCCTATTGTCAAGTCCAAAGCTAGTCTCCTCAATCCATGATTTCAAGCCATACACAAGCTCACAAACCCTCTTTTCTCCTGTTTAATCCTACATGAAACTATAACATATAAAAGCTAACTTTTTCCAATTAAATGCTGCTGGCAGCCATTCAGTTCACACTCACATCATGTCAGTCTACTCCTTCTCTCTCACCCCTGGTGAGCCCACACATTGTCTTTGGGACCTGAACTCCCTCCCCCAAGCAGGTCTCCAGCAAAATATATAATTCATTGCTGGTTATCCTACATTATTACATCTGTACCAGACAGATGAAAATGATGCCTTGGATACAAACATGGGGTATTTAATGTTTCTTATATTTTCTTCTATTAAGTATTTTAACACTAACATTGTTGAAACATGTTGTCAAAACAGCACAAATTGGGGTACATCATCTACCCTTGGACTTGTACTCAGGAGGCTGACACATAAGGATCATGAGTTCAAATGTATCCCTGACTAAATACAGATATCCAAGCCAGGCCGAATAGCAAACAACATCTCAATGGAATTTGTAAAATTATGAAAACCAAAACCAGGAACAATCTCTCACAGACATAGCAGTTTTTTGGTTATTATGAATAAAGTGGCTATGAACATAGATGAGCAAGTGTTCTTGTGGTAGGATGGAGGAGCATCTTTTGGGTATATGCCCAAGAGTAGTATAGTTGGGTCTTGAGATAGATAAATTCTCAATTCTCTGAGGAACTAACAAATTGATTTCAAAGTTGTACAAGTTTGCACCCACAAGCAATGGAGAATTGTTCCCCATACTGTTAGAATTTCTAGTCACTCCTCCAGCTACATGACTGTACATGCACCATCCAGTAGCCAGACAAGATTCTTAGCCATCCCAGGGCCTTACGTCCAATGTAATCCATTCACTGTGTGATCACATAATTTGCATGCAGCATGATCACACAATCTATATGCATGTGTGGTATAGCTATGTAAGCTCATATGTGCATGTGCTGGGGGGAATCTATAAAAAGCGAGTTCCACCTATAACTCATCTCACTTCCTACATAATCATTTCCATAGGCCTTAGCACATCCCTTCTGTTCCCTTCCCTTAATAAAATCTCATAGTGGGTTTTGTTGTACCTCATGGCTTTTCTCACATGGTAAACTTAATACATTACACACTGCTTAATGAATAACATTGTGCCACTTAATAAATAATATTGATGCTGAAACTAAGCAGGCCCTCCCAGCACTCTGCACCCAGGACCCTGTACCAAGGTTTACTCTATCTACAACTGCCTACTGTTCCATTTGCCCAGCTGCAGGACAGCTTAGCACAACACTGGCTGCTTCCGTTGGTGAGTTTTCCCTTTCCGATCCCTAGCCATTTCCCACAACTGTGGTCTGAGATGTCATTCTCACTGTTGGACCCCCATCCTTGGGCTGTGTCTTTGAGCTGCATATGCCCTGCCCTCATTCTCTTGCTTGACCTAGACCCATAATCAATCCAAACCCAGATTGATACCTAGACATCAGCTTCAGAACATAACAACAGCCAATGCAACATGTCACCACCAGAGCCCAGATATTCTACTACAGCAAGCCCTGAATATTCCAACACAGCTGAAGGACAAGCAAAAGACCTAAAGACCATCTTTATGAAAATAATAGAGGTCCTTAAAGAGGAAGCAAACAAATCCCTTAAAGAAAGTTAAGAAAAACCAAACAGTTGAAGGACATGAAGAAAACTGTTCAAGATCTGAAAGTGGAAATGGAAGCAATAAAAAAGTACAAGCTGAAAAAATTCTGGAAATAAAAATCAGGTAAGCCAATAAGAACTACAGAATCAAGCTTCACCAAAAGAATAGAAGAGATGAAAAAAAGACTCTCAGGCATTGAATATATGTTAGAAGAAATGAATGTATTAGTCAAAGAAAATGTTAAATCTAAAAAGTTCCTAAAACACAAAATCCAGAAAATCTGGAACAATATGAAAAGACCAAACCTAGGAATAATGACTAGAAGGAAAAGGACTTCTAGCCCTTTGGCCCAGAAAATATTTGCAAAACAATCATAGTCAAAATTTTTTCTAACTAAAAAGGAAACCAGGAAAACACAGACCAAGGAATCAACTAAGCAGACATCATAGGGGTTCCCAGAGCCTGAAGCAGCAATCATGGAGGCTCCATGGGTCTGTGCCAGGTCCTCTACATATGTGTTATGGTTATGTAGCTTTGATGTTTTTATAGGATTCCTAACAGTGTGTATGGGGGAGGGAGTGTCTCTGACTCTTTTGTATGATCTTGGTACCCTTTTCCTCCTACTGGGTTGCCTCATGCTGCCTTCTTTTGTGAAGGGAAATGGAAGAATAGTGGATCTGGTGGAGAGGGGAGTGTAATACGAATCTTAAAAGGTCTTAATGAAAAACTCAGAGCCAAATATTGGGGTGAATGCTGAAAGATCAGAGAAACAGAACATGCCAGCCATGTTCTTACCTCTACAAAATCCCCATCCTCAACAGACTTCCTGTTTACACATGCCTTCTATCTTTCTATGTCCTGCCATATTACTTCCTGGAATTAAAGGTGTATGTCATCATGTCTCGCTGTGTTCCCAGTGTGGCCTTGAACTCACAGAGATCCAAATGGATCTCTGCCTCCTGAGTGATAGGATTAAGGATGTTTGCCACCACTGCCTGACCTCTATGTTTAATTTGGTGACTGGCTCTGTCCTCTGATGCTCAGATAAGTTTATTAGGGTACACAATATATCACCACAGGGGAGCAGTTCAGGGGACATTAGGGAGTAGAAGGTGAAAATTTACTGCATGAGGGGATATATTGTATGAAAGAAAACTGTTTTTAAAAAAGAAGGAAAAGAGAGGACTGTGGATGTAAGGAGGGAAGATTGGACCAAGACAAGCAGAAAACTCAGCAAGGCAAACACCAAGTCCTGTAGTTCTAACTCAGACACATGAGGCTTCATTCTCAGAGAGCTTAGATAGCACTATGGCTGCAAATGTTCATGCATGTCTCTCCTCTGCTACTTCCACTCCCTGTATCCAGTTCTCTGTGGCAGATATCTCATAGCTTGTGTAATTCAATATCAAATGGTCTCAAACTACAATACCGGCTTCATCTTCATAGCTTCATGCAATGAATTCTCAGAGTCTCCACATTGGGTTTCTGACCCGTGACAAACAGTGTTGAATTGAAACCACAGAGGAAGAATCCATGACTTTTACATTTTGCATCTTTCTTGTTTCAAGAACCAGTACAACATGGGTGACTGCCCCCAAACTCCCCAAATTTGGCTATTATGTTCCAAGTTGTGATGGACCTTATACTTGGACTACAGTTGCAGCAGTTTCTTTATGAAGTTCATTCCTGGAACCAGGAATCACTTTGCTTACTCCTTCCATAAATAGAATGTTCAGCTTTTAGTAGAGTTTTACCCTTAGGGCACTTTTATAGGCTTCTACTGTAGAGCAGGAGCCTTCAGTTTAATAGTGACACTCTCCTTAAAAGTTCCTGCCTGTTTCATCACTGAACTGCTACCTGAAACTACCTAAAACTTTTCTCTAAAAAAAAAAATACAATTTTTTTAAATTATGTATACAGCATGTATGACTGCATGCCAGAAGAGGGCACCAGATCTCATTACAGATGGTTGTGAGCCACCATGTAGTTGCTGGGAATTGAACTCAGGACCTCTGGAAGAGCAGTCAGTGCTCTTAACCTCTGAGCCATCTCTCCAGCCCCCAGAAATACAATTTTTCATTTCTTTTTTTGTTTCTTTTTCACTGGAGACCTAAATGAGTCACCAGTAATAACCATCCAACAAAATCAGTATTTTATCAAAGAAATCAGCCCATTAATTTTTAATTCTAACTTACTCAATTTCTCAGGGAATGGAGAAAGTATGATAAGGGGCCAAAATATATACAAACGATTTCTGGCTAAATTTATCAAGGTGTCTGTTTTCCACTGAAATCCTATGACCTCGATATCCACTGTCTGCATTGGTCTCAATACTCCCATCTTCTCAGCCCTGCAAGAACAGCTGGTTAAGCTCTGTGTACAGCTTTCTATGGCTTTTGCATTCGAAAGTCCTAATATCTTCAACATTGTTTCTTGCTGTGATTAAATTTTCCAACAATGCATCTTAGGTAATGAACACATTTATTTGGCTGAAATTGCCAGGTCACAACCCACCATTGTGGGAGCTTAGGGTAGAAACTCAAGCTAGCAACTGAAGGCAAAATCCATGGGGAAACTTTTTTACTGGCTTTCTTTCATGCTTGGTCACTGTCTTCTGCTCAGCTATATCTCCTATCCTACCCAGGCCCACTTGCTTAGGGGTATTGCCATGCTCAGTGGAAGAGCCTTCCTACATTAATCATCAATCAACACAATCTCTCACAGACATAGTAACTAGCAATTCTGATCCAGGCACACCCTCAACTGATTTTCCCTCCAAAGACTCTAGATCACATCATGTTGACAGCTTAAACTAATTAAGACAAAGAGACAATAATATCTCAGAAGGTTTTAGAAACCCTAAACCAACATATCACTCAAACAGAAAAAAAAAAAAAATATCAAGACAGCAACAACTGGAAAACATAGATATGCCTAGAGATGAGGTTAGGCAAGCCTCTAAGATCATGAAAAAAAACTAAAAATGTTTCTCCACAGGAAGTTCACATAGAAGAAACAAGCAAACAACAACAACAACAACAACAACAACAAAACCCTCAAGGAACTCATAACATAATATAGAAAATTTTCTGAATTAAAAAATTGTTGAAGGTCCATCATTTTCCAGAGAAACAATATAATTAGATGTCAATAAAACTAAAAATAAAGATGGCACTACTTAAAAAAAAATAAGACAGAAAAACACACCTACAAATATATATCATGGTCCTTTAACAAGAACTACATTATTATCTAAATCATACTATAAGAAATCTCTGGTCATCATTCATTCTTTGTAGCCCAGTTCTCTCCATTGCTAATAACAGAAAATGGGTTGGGTGAGGAGGGCTGTTCCACTAAAATTGGAGAGATTCATTTGACTCCTAATATTTTAACTTTGTAGAAAATAGTTCTGACTACTAAAAAGATCTCATTATCTGATGATAAAGAAAAGAATGTTTTCTAGGAAACGCCAATTTGTTTCCAATGATTGATGATCAGATGTGAGTCTGAATCAGTGAGGAAATGAAAACTTTTCCAAACTAAATGCAAGATAACAGGTTTTTAAATAGTGTATGATTTATATTGTACACCTAAAGCAACTTACTTTGCTCTAATCACTTTATAAGTCACAAGAACTTTAGGAAACAAATTTATGGCTGGGCGGTGGTAGCGCACACCTGTAATCCCAGCACTCGGGAGGCAGAGCCAGGCAGATCTTTGTGAGTTCGAGGCCAGCGTGGTCTACAGAGCGAGATCCAGGAAAGGCGCAAAGCTACACAGAGAAACCCTGTCTCGGAAGAAGAAAAAAAAAAAAAGAGGAAACAAGTTTATCCCCATGTTCATGTGTATGTTTATATGTGACAGAAGGAATGTCATCCATGTACACATGTGACACACAAGAGAAGAGGGTGTCGGGTCTCCTGGAACTGGAATACCAGGTGCTTATGACCTCCCTACCTGGGTGTTGGTATGAACACAAGTTGTCCCCAAGAAGAATTTGTGCTGAGATGTTGGCCAAGTTCCGTAGTACTTTTTTTCCAATAAACTAACAGTCTTTCATAGATTAACAACAAGAACACAAAGCCTAAAGAAATTTAGAAAAATAAAGAAATGATCCTTGAGAACATGATGCATCAATATTAAGATATTGAGTATGATAAATTTGTAGCATCAATTGAATACAATCCCAAGAAACTTCTTCACAATTTCTAACAGGATACCTGGTTCCAAAGCTAGATGCAAAGTGGTAACTCTCAGAATGGTAATAGGATTATGACAAGACAGTATACATATCAACACAATGTGACTTCTATATATACCAAAAAGCTACAACCATCAAGACTATGTACAATATTTGTGAATGATTAAAGGGGAGGGAGAGAAAAAGCCAAGAACAAAAGCAGAAAAATATAGTCAACTTTTAATCAAAAGACCAATAGAAACTCACCTAGGAAAAGTGTGATCATGACAAATGTTATCCAACTATCTATAATTCTATGTGTATAGAAAGTAAATAAACACAGACTTTACAACTCCAAAAGAATTAACTCAAAGTGACCCTTAAATTGTTTCTGACCCTCCAGCTACTGATATTTCTTTCAAACAGAGAGGCCCCATGCTCTAGAGCTCTCGCTGAAAATGGAGATGATCTCCTCCTATGGCTCTGCAAACTCTCATGTCCCTTTGTGGTTTCAGGTAAATCCAGCCCCACTGATGCCCACACACTAAACAATGTAGAGGAATAATTTAATGTCTATTTCCTGCCATGTGAGTTGTGGCACAATCTGTGCTATACAGTTGCACAACACCGTGCATACCTGAAATATCTCTGCAGCTCAGAAACTCCTTTTGTCTCCTGGAACTGAACTTACCTGAATCATGCCATGGTGGTTGGGGATAACAAAGTTAAAAGAATTTTAATCATGTGTGTCTAAAGGATGATCCACATCACCTATTTCTACTGGTTCCTAAACTGTCTGTAACATGTATAAGACAATCCTGAAAGTGGGAAGCAATGTTCATAACTTCTAGAAACCAGACCTTCAGTTTTTCATTCTGTCTTCCTACCACATATCAAAAGCAATGCCTAAGTGTACACATTGGTCGGTGATATTACAAGAAATGCAGCCTCCCATAACCAGGTCTGCAGAGCCTCCCCCTCCAAAGGGAATTCACATTGAGGCAGGCTCAGAGGCCAAAGAGCACTGCCCAGCTCACCACATAGACCAACAGAACAACAGTCTGGCTTATGATCCATCCCAGTCCCAGCAGCTCTGACAGCTCGGCAGACTTGTTCCTCCTGGTCTGGGGTCAATGGACCCAAAACTCTCCATCACATTACTTGTGTTCTCCCTCATAGCTTCCTACAGCAGAATCAGAGGAGAAAACCTTTCTTTCCTGGAAAGAACCTAAAGGCTACCTCCCACTGTCACTCCTGATGGTTAAGAGTCCCATTATTCCCAAAGTTCATTAGCTAAGGCCACTCATCTGGGCCTCAGGATATTAGCAGCTCCCCTACTGGGTGAGCAGAGATCATATGACTCACAGCACAGGCCCTCCCAGCTCTGTCCTTCCACCCAAGGAGACAGGGTCCTAGACTGGAAAGATTTTATTTTAGTAGAAATTCTTCCAGTCTCCCAGAGAACTTCAGTTCCTCTTCCAAGACATGGGGTCCTTTGTGTGTACATTCCATCACACACTCAATGTCCAGTTCATCCAACCCTTTCCTTCATAGCTGGAAAGTCCTACAGCCACACACAAGTCACATTCAAATAGTAACTGTTGGGGCTGGAGAGATGGCTCAGAGGTTAAGAGCACTGACTGCTCTTCCAGAGGTCCTGAGTTCAATTCCCAGCAACCACATGGTGGCTCACAACCATCTGTAATGAGATCTGGGGCCATCTTCTGGCCTACAGACATACATGCAGGCAGAACATATCTGTACACATAATAAATAAATAAATCTTTTTTAAAAATTGTAACTGTTGTTACTGTGTTACTCTTGTTAAGGCAAAAAGAGGCCAGGAATTAGAAAGCTTAGGTAGGACTTAGAGGCATGAAAGAGACTGTGGATATGATGAAGATATAATCTCAAAGAATTATTTTTGAAAAGTTGAAACAGGCTTAAAGACCATGTGCTCCATAGACTAACAATGTGGATGAGAGCATATTAGGTATTACTCACACCTTTTCTTTCAAGCTCAACATCTTAAACCAGGAAAATAACGGTCCTATCAGGCAGGGCCCCACCACTTTACCCAGATTTCCTGTTCCGGTTGGACTTGTGTAACTATAGTGATTTGGTTTCACAATAAGTTTGATCCTTTATCCAGATTCTTGATTGCACCAGATTGTGGATCCCAAATAATGGCCAATCAGGACATTTATTAATCATCTAAAATTGATAACTGGGGGCTGAAGAGATGGCTCAGAGGTTAAGAGCACTGGCTGTTCTTTCAGAGATCCTGAGTTCAATACCCAGCAACTACATGGCAGCTCATAACCATCTACAATAAGAGATCTGGTGCTCTCTTCTGGCCTGCAGGCTGAACACTCACTGTATACATAATAAATAAATAAATTTAAAAAAAAAGAAAAATAATTACCTAATTCCACATTGCAAATCTCAACTAATGCAAAAGCAGGAAAGCTCTCCCCCTCTTCCTACCCCTGCCTGTCTGCACTCTCACTGCACCAGCTTCAAAGTTGGTCAGTGGACTCAGTCCTTGCACAGGTCCCCCTTCATCTGTATGTTCCCAAATAATTGCCAGAGAGATTGGAGGACACTCATTACCTGTTCTATTTTTCCTTCTCACTGACCAGTCAAGGCCCAGCCTGGAAGGAGTTGCAGGAATGTCTTATCAGCACTGGGCAGCAGAGCCAGGATTAGGCGTTCAAAGTAATTCTCAATTAAATAGCATAAGGCAAGCCTGTGTTACAGGAGACACTGCTCTAAACAGAAATAAATAATCAACAGCTCTTGAGAGAAAAAGAATGAAACTATTAATGATCTAGAAACAATGAAAACAGAAATAAATAGAGATAAGGGCAGTAATGCACTTAAAGAAAATATTAAGAAATTATACCAAGTGACTTTTTAAAACGATTAAAAAAATAATGTATTTTTAAGATTTAAAAAAAAACTTAGGTATAACTTTGAAAAAGAGTAGGCCCTTCCTTAATAGTGAGAATGTAATTAATAAGAGACTGATTGACCTTGCCCATGTGCATATGTTGGCTACTGAGATCTGTAAACTGACAGTGTTACAGCCTTTTTCATTGCTGACTCCAGCAGCTGATTGCCTACCCAGATTGCCTACCTACCCTGTTTCCCCTGCAGTGTACACAAGAAACTATTTCTCCTATTCTGGTCTGAAGGCAGAAGCCATGCTCTACATGCAAATTGCATCCTTGACTGCAATGGGTAGTTGACTACATGACCCAAATGATAATTTTAAAACTCTGAGGTGGTACAATCATTTCAGATTTGAAGGTGTAATATAGAGGACAGCAATGTCATTGCTCTAGGTGCAACAGACTAGGATCAAGACTACTTGAGTCAACACAAGAGACCTTGTCTCAGAAACGTTTTTCTTAAAGGCAGGAAGTGCAGCTGTTCTAGAATTATGCTTGTTTCTGTAGTTCCTGTTTGTTTAGTTGGGATTTCTATTTCCAGCATTCCCTCAGTTTGTGTTTTCTTTATTGTCTCAATTTCATTTTTCAGATCTTGGATTATTTCCTTCCTCTGTTTCATTACTTTTTCTTGGCTTTCTTTGATTTCTTCCAATTTTTTGTTTGTTTTTTCCTCCATTTCTTTAAGGGAATTTTTTGTTTCCTCTCTAAGGGAGTTTTTCACTTCCTCTTTAATGGAGCTTTTCATTTCCTCTTTAAGGGAATTTTTTATTTCCTCTTTAATGGAGTTTTTAATTTCCTCCTTAAGGGAATTTTTTATTTCCTCTCTAAGGGAGTTTTTCACTTCCTCTTTAATGTAGTTTTTCATTTCCTCCTTAAGGGAATTTTTTATTTCCTCTCTAAGGAAGTTTTTCACTTCCTCTTTGATGGAGTTTTTCATTTCCTCTTTAAGGGAATTATTTATTTCCTCTTTGAGGGAGTTTTTCATTTCCTCTTTAAGGGCCTCTATCATCTTCTTAAAGTCATTTTTAGGGTTGATTTCTTCTGTTTCTTCTGCCTTGGTATGTTTAGGTCTTGTAGGTGTAGAATCACTAGGTTGTGATGTTGTCATATATGTCTTCATGTTGTTGCCTGTGTTTTTGCACTGGCGTCTACTCATCTCTTCCCCTGTTCTGTGCAGGCAGTGTCTGTGTCTGAAGGTGCCTCTCTTATTCTAATTGTTAGTCTTGGTTCACTAGGATTTCTTTGTTAAATTGGTGCTGTTGGTCTGATTCTGGTGATCTGGTTCGGTGGTTGGGTGTTGCCTTCTTTTGTGTGCTCAGGTCACGCTTTGCTCTTTCATGAACCCCTCAGCTGTTCTTGTTTCCTCAGACTGCAGACTGTAGGTTTCTGATTCCTCTCCCAGATGGATTTCAGCTGAGTAGGATAGTCTCAGTAACACCTCCAAGTTGTTGGGTTTCGCAGGATCGGCAGCTGGTCCCTGGGTTGGCCTCAGACAATGTTCAGATCCATTCTGGTCTCCTCCCACGGAGATGGCTCCTTCCCCAGGTGTTGGTATTAAAGGCTTCCTTGTTCCAAGCTCTTGATCAGGAGCTTGTTTTCATCAACTCCTCATCGGATAGCAGCTCAGCTCCTGGTTTCTAGGCCGCCGCCCTGCCTCTGTGGCCCCGCGCGCCAGTGTTCTAGAATTAATATGCCTTCCCAGGGAGAAATCACTTCACACACTTCAGAGATTAAAGAAAAATCTCTTGAATAATAACATGTATCTGTCTCTAGCTAATGCTCAAAGAGGAGCCAACATAGACATATTTTGCATTCCATATATGCTGTATGCATGCAGGCCAGAAGAGGGCACCAGATCTCATTACAGATGGTTGTGAGCCACCATGTGGTTGCTGGGAATTGAACTCAGGACCTCTGGAAGAGCAGTCAATGCTCTTAACCTCTGAGCCATCTCTCCAGCCCCAGGTTACACTTTGAACAATTTAAATAGAGACAGGCTACTTGTAAGTCCAGCCACTTAGGCAGATAGGAGAATTATACAGCAAACATATTCCCAGAATTATTTCTTAATAACCTGATACAGCAGGCCATTTTTCAGTGACAGAGTCCTGAAGTTAAGGTACCAGGGGATGAGACAGATAGGACAAGTAGAAGGTAGAAAAGATAAAAGCTGGGGTGGGGAGGTCTTGCACAAGCTATGTCTCATGCCAAGTAAGCTTCTTAAGAAGAATAGCATCTTGTATACTACTTCCAGGGGTAGGTGGGAAATGGAAGAAAATGTGAGACTTCAATGAAGACAGCAGAAACTATCAAACAATGGGACAAAATTCAGGAGGAAGCTAATCAAACAATGTTGCGTAAGGGGAACACAGGGTTTCTCAAGAACATTACTGACTAATCCCACAGTGGCCTTGGGACAGCTCCATGTGGTAGGAAGAGTTGGGTTCTTGGGATCTGAAGCAAGCACTTCACAAAGGCCTTGTCTACTGACCAGTATCAGCCTATATTCCTGGTTTTTGAGAAAGAGCTCTATTTTATTCTCAATATACCAAGCACTTACAGAAAGCTCCTAAGGCCTAGGCCACAGGCCATTACTAGCTTGATCAAGAATGTTCCTCTCCCTGTCTGAGGGTCTAAATGAAAGCTTTACTTGATCAGGTCACTCCTTAAAACAACAGTGTTTCTCTTTTCAAATAGTTGTCACTGGTGTCATATTGCCCACCTCTGTTAACTATGTTTTTCTCAAGAAGACAACTGGAACTTTATTACACACCAGGCCTTAATGTTGGCTGTGACCCTGTGATACCTCCTTGAGTAGTTCTTTAGAGGCCTGTTCTTTGATATAGGGTTGGGTCACGTGGCTGGTTATAAGTCAGGGGTGTCTCCTTTGTCATGATTTGGAGCCAAATATCTGGACAATCCTGTTGAATAAATGTATATCCTAGCATCCTAATCTCTAACAGGCCTGCTTAGCATATACTTATCTTTGGGTATTTTAGAGGCAACCCTCCTTCAGCTAAATTCTACTTTGTGAGCCTTACTATTGCCTAAACATTGGTAAATCCTTCTTATCACCAATTCTACTCTTCTATATCACAGCTCAGTAGTAAAGTGCTACCCAACACATTCACTGTCTTTTACAACCTCCACAAAATTAACTATAAATGGATCTTACACATAAAGGTTAAATGCAAAGTGATGAACATCTAGAAGATACTTGAGAAACTAGGCCTCTGGAAGTTTAGCAAACTGCTTTCCATGGATGTGCCAAAATCATGTTGAAGTTGACTACAAATAAGTTTCTACACAAAGCTCCCTGTTCCCAATGCTGTCTACAGATGTGGCCCACAGAGCAAAGTTATTCAGAGGCCTATCCCTGGGTCCAGAGAGCTGCAAGGACTGCTTGGGACCTCTTGGACAGGGAATCTGGTTGCAGATTCTCACCCAGGCCCAGGGAGGACCTGCCACACCAGTTTCTATACTTCACCATCCACTCCTCCCCATCTGGGGACAGCAGCTCCTCCCTCACCATATTGTGACTTCCCAGCTTGCCCATGCTCTCTACTCAACTCCCTGCAGCAGCAACCATAGCACAGCACACAAAACCACTCACACCAGCTCCTCTGGGAAAATAAGCCTAAAGCCTGGTGCCTGGAAGAGGACTGAACCACTTCTGACTGGCAGATCAGACTGGAGGCTCTGATTGACTATTGAGGCCTGAGTGACAAGAGCACCTCCCTTAGGGTTACAGAGTGCTTAAAGGCACAGCAAAGTGGTTCCTGTCCCTGCCTTCCATGGCAGACCCAGGCATGTCACAGATCTGCAGAAATATACATTTCGATAGCACTTGCTTCTAGCTCCAATAGCTGACCCTGCTATCTTCCTGCACTCCATAAGCACTTCCCATTCTTCCTCCCAGATACAAAGTGGCTAGCTTGTATAGCCCTTTACTCAATGTAAAATGGAGTGATTCCCCTGTCCCACAGGTGGAACAGTGCCCAGAATATTAACAATTAAAGAGATTTTAGGACACAAAATGATATGTTTGCTCTGTGGCTTCACACTAAGGTCAGTGAACTGAAGGTATTGTTTACCTGTTAGTCACAGGCACTTCAGAGAACCAAGAGAGAAAGGCAGGAACCAGATTTAAAAGCATAATAATAGATCTTTCTCCCATCAGAAGGCTGGATAAAGGCTCCATTGCTTTAGGAGTTTTCTTCTGAAATTCAGGTCAAAGTCTTGGCAAATAAATAATAATAATAAAAAGTGTAGTCTTCAGGGTAAGTTGACTAGTTAGAGGGAAATGAAGCTAGGAAGAATGTCTTTATGAGCACTATTGTTAGCCAACACATCTTCTTCAAAAGGCAGGTGAAAAAAACGCAGCTGCATTATTCAGGGCTCTCTAAATGAATAGGACTAGTATATAGAAATTGGATTTATTAGCCGAGTGGTGGTGGCGCATGCCTTTAATCCCAGCACTCGGGAGGCAGAGGCAAGTGGATCTCTGTGAGTTTAAGGCCAGCCTTGTCTCCAAAGCAAGTTCCAGGAAAGGTGCAAAGCTACACAGAGAAACCCTGTCTCGAAAGAAAAAAAAAAAAGAAAGAAAGAAATTGGATTTATTAGAATGTCTCACAGGGTATGGTCCAGCTAATCCAACAAAGGCTGCCTATCAATGAAAAATTGAAGAATCCAGTAGTTGTTCACTTCATCAGGCTGGATGTCTCCACTGGTCTTCAGTACACAACAGAATTCTAAGGAAGTAGGCTCTAATGCTAGAATTACATGCCATTAATCCCAGCATTCAGGAGGCAAGAGGTAGGTAGTTCATAGTGACTACCAGGCCAGCCAGAACTACATAGTAAGGACTTGTACAAAACAAAACAACAAAATCAAAAAAGAGGGGTTTAAGGCCAAGCTAAGGAGCTAGAGCAGACTTGGAGCGCTAGGTGGCCCACAATTGGAGTTGGTGCAGCATGCCTCTACAGCTGGTTACACACACACACACACACACACACACACACACACACACACACATGAACTATGATTGTTATTTGGATGCAGAAATGTCTGCCTCTGCAGTGCAAGGACATTGCCACTCATCTCATCTCCAACATGGGCACTGATTTGAGCTTCAAGCATGAGGAGGAGGACTGGATTGAGGTGTCACTCACTGCAATATAGGCAGCCAACAGCCTGAGTTCTGAGGCTTCTGTGGTATCTGAGGAATGGGTAGGGGTAGGGTGTTGAAATGCAGCCCAGAAGTCTGGTGGGGTATGTCTGTCAGGAGGAGGCAAAGGGATCCCAATTCTTCCTGTCCTGACCTTCTGATCATAGGTGATCCTCAGTGTGGACCACAGGTTCATATTTCCCAAGATCCAGACAACAGAGCTTAGTCTGGGAGCAGGCTGGATGGACAGAATCTAATCCAACAATAGACCTCAGAGTGTTACAACCAGCCCCAGAACCTGTAGCACTTCCTTCCCAGACTACCACAACCCAACAAGATGCCTAGCAGACTGAGGGAATGCCACTCACAGCCACCCCTAGGCCAGTTCTCTCTGGTGTTTATCACTGACCTGAGCTCCAAGAAAATGTGATGCCATGCACTCAGTCACAGCTCAGCCTGTGCCTGAGAAAGAAGACTGTGTACGCACTTGATGTTCCCACAGGGCAAGGACTGAATAAGAATGTGTTGGCCTTTCTTGGCTTCAGTGTCCACAGAACATTCAATAGATGTGGTAGAAGTTGATGCAGTGAAGATAACCAGCGTCACTTTGACAGTCCTCAGCTGCCACCACTGGACCTCAAATTCATGATTTTCCTGCTTCAGCACCCCATGGGGGTACTGACCCGTCCTGCAGGCCAGGTTATTAGGTCGGACCCGAGGAGGCACCTCCTGAAAGACCAATGGGGATGAGAGAGGAAGGAGACCAAGTGCATAAAGAAAGACAGAGTCAGTCTGAGTCGCGTCAAGGTCTCATTTATTGCAAAGTGAAGCAAGCTTATATACTGGTGGATATGAGGGGAAAGGAGGGAGATGAAAAAATTGTTAGAAAAGGGTTCAGGACGTGGTCTCTTTGGTCCAGAGCTCAAGCAACAGATCAATCAATTAGTAAAGGGTTGGGGAGAGGTCTCTTTGGTCCGATGCTTTGAACAACTGATCAATCAAACATACTCCAGGATGTTTAATCTAAAAGTACACTTTGTAGTTTTTCCGGGAGTGATTGTTTTTGCAATTCAATGGGTGCAGTTATGCCAGATCATCCAAGCAAGAAAAGTCAAGGCACAGCTATCCAACTTTTGGTTCCCAACAGGGTACTATAATTGCATGCATGTGCCTCTATGCCTGGCTTGCACATGAATGGCCAAGCAAAGAACGTTTCCTTCATCCTTCTACAGAGCAATCTACAGAGCCAGCAGTATACTAAGACCAAAGTATGCAAAGCTTATCCTGAAGTGTTCAAAGCCCCAGTGACACAGAAGTACACATTTCTGGTTCTGACTAGAAAGGACACTAATGGGTCATGACCAGTACAGTTTCCCACCTCCCTGTAAGCAAGCCAATACAGACTCACAAGGGCTGCCTCAGAGTTGGCCTTGACTGGGCTCAGATTCCAGATTGGCAGAGCTCTATGGGCTCTCTCCAAGATGGTCAGAGCAGATAGCTGTGGTCACACCTGCCCTGGAAAACATCCAGATTCTCCACCTCCCCATCCCAGGAAGTAATGGCAGCTCAGGAGGACCACAGCCTTCCCAGGCTCCTTTGGGGCAGCAGTGAGCCCCAGCATGTGATCCAGGGATCTTGATCCATGCTCTAGTGTTCACACTTGCCTCCTGCAGAGATGGGAATTCAAAGATCACCAAATGGACAGCTCTAGGATGCTGATGGTGGGACTCTGAGGCAAGGAGCTGGGAATGCAGGAGTGGGGATCTGCAGCCTCACCTTTAGGGTGAGGAGGATGAACTGAGACACCTGCTGGAGGTACTCCACAGCTAGCAATATCTCCTCATCCTCAGATAAGTCCTCCTGGAAGATCTGGTCCAGTGGCCTCTTGAGCATTCTCAGAAAGGTCATATAGTAAGAGGAGCAATCAGAGAGAAGCAACAAGAAAACACCAGAGTCCAGATACACAGAGTTCTGGTCTAGCCCTAGGGAAGCTTTCTCCCATATCCTCTACTGTCCACCAGGTCTAGGTCACACTGCAGGGTGCTAAGTGTCTGCAGCTGCCCCAGTATCACGGTTGTACATAGAGTCTGCTCTACATGACAAGATAATCTGGAATGGAGAGTAGATGGGCTCTGCCCTGCTCCAGCTCCCCACAGCAGTCCTCCAACCCCTGCTACTCACATTGGACAGCCAGTCAGCAGGGTCTCCAACTGTAGAATCTAGCTCCTGGGCATTCTGCTCCTTAGAATTGGTCGTCAGCAGGCTGAGCAGGTGACCCATGAACACTCTGCAGGTGCCCAGGCTCTGCACTAGGACAGGTTCCCAGGAGCACAGGAGGGAGGGACTTGACAATTATTGGGACAATAGCAGATATACAGTAAAAGACCTATCTCTGGAGCCCACCCTTCCCTGGAACCCCAACCCCAGCCCAGACACCTCCTTGTTCCCCTTGTGATGAGCTAGGTACAAGGTACAGAGTGTGATTATCCTTGTTGGTTGTTGTTATTGTTGTTGTTGTTGTTGTTGTTGTTGTTTACAGAGGGGTTGGGGGAAAGCAGGGATCTAGGGCAGAGGTGAACTGTCAATTTCTAGAAGCCTTGCCAGACATTCATTGTCCCAACTTCAGGAACACAGTTAGAACCCTTCCTTCCAACCAAGAAGTGGCTAAAGTTCTGTCCACTCCAGTCCCTCCAGCACGGGGAGTGGAAGCTTTCTTCTACCCTTTGGGCCTTCCCTAGTCATCTTTCAGTGTCCCTACTGTCGGGGACACCATGGAGCAAGCACTGTATTGGGAGTTGGGGCCACTGGAAGTCTTGGCCACTCGAGCTCCCTGCCCACCTACGGGCTGGGAATTTCAGCTCCTTAGTGTCACTAAACCCTTCAATTATTCAGGGAAATCATTTGCCCCTCCTCCCATGCTCTACTCCTCCCTGTAGGGTACCCCTCCAAGGACGACACGCTCATGCAGGTGATGTAGTGAGGAGTTCCTGTTGTCCAGGGTCACTGTGAGCTAGAAAAGGTTGATTGATCCCCAGGTGAGTTGTGCACAGCGGGCCACCATATGCAAATGAATGCTGCCATGCTTGCAGCCTGGCTGGCTGGCTGTGTTCAAATTCACTGCAGTCTCTGCTGCCTCTGTCCTTCTCCTGGGTGTTTGGTTCATTGCCTGTTCAGAACCCTCTTATCTGCTTTTTCCTTAAGATCCCTACATCCTTCTGGGATCTTCAGACAGCAAAACTGAAATGAGAACAGTGGACGCGTGGAAAAGTGTCCAGGCAATGCAGAATAAACACCCTCATATTACAAAGACTTACAGGTCACCCATGGAGAGCACCTGAGTTGAGTTCCATGCACTAGAAACGGGAGCATTATCCAGGAAGGTCCAGGGAGCATCATCCAGGAAGGTCCAGGGAGCATCATGCAGAAAGGACCAGGAAACATCATCCAGAAAGATCCAGGGAACATCATCCAGGAAAGTCCAGGGAGCATCATCCAGGAAGGACCAGGGAATATCATCCAAGAATGTCAAGGGAACATTAACTAGGAAGGTCCACAAGCATCATCATGTAGCTGTGCTATGACATGAAAGTTGTCAAACTTGTAGCCCAGGCTGTATATACCAGCTTGGTCAAAGTGATCTTCATTAAATAGCCAAACAGTGGAAGCAATCTGAGCATTCAATTGGACAGGGATAAAAATAGTATTTCCAGCTGTATGATGGTAGTGCATGCCTTTAATCTCAGCACCCAGGAGCCTGAGGCAGGTGATCTCTGTGAGTTTGAGGATAGCCTGAGAGATAGAGCAAGTTCCATGGCAGCCAGGGAAACAGAGAGAAACCCTGTCTTGAAAAAAAAAATAATATTTCCATAAGTAGCAAACCATGCAACAATATGTTTGATAGCGTTTGTTAAATGCAAGGCAGACCTTGGAGGTTGTAGATTCAGATCACCACTGTCTTAGTTAGGGTTACTATTGTTATGATGAAACACCATGGCCAAAAGAAAAAGCAGCTTGGGGAGGAAAGGGTTTATTTCACTCACAGTTCCATATAACAGTTCATTATCAAAAGCAGTGAGAACAGGAACTCAAATGGGGCAGGAGGCAGGCACTGAAGCAGAGGCCACGGGTGCTGCTTACTGGCTTGCTCTCTATGGCTTGATCAGCCTGCTTTCTTACAGTGCCCAAGAACACCAGTCCAGGAATGGCCCCAACAAGAATGGGATGGATCCTCCCTGGGCCCTCCCCCATTAATCACTAATTAAGAAAATGCCCTACATTATGCCTGCAGCCCAATGTTATGGAAGCATTTTCTCTATTGAGACTCCCTTCTCTGAGATGAACCTAGCTTGTATCATATTGACATAAAACTAGGCAGCACAATCACAGAAGTAAATACTACCTTAAAGCAAGTCATGTGGATTTTGTTGTTGTTGTTGTTGCTGCTGCTGCTGCTGTTGTTCCCCAATGCATATAAAAACTGTGCTTACAGTTTGGGTAAGTATATGATGACATTATGTCTAAATAATGTATGTTCCTTAACTTAAAAGTGTGTTACAGAGCCAGCAAGATGGCTCAGCAGGTAAAGCCACCTGCCCCTGGACCTGGAGCCCTGAGTTCCATCTCTAGAACCCACCTAGTGGAAGAAGAGAGCCAACTCCTGAGAGTTGTTCTCTGACCTCCACACTCACATAGCCTTAGCACAAGTGCACATGTACATGGAGATAATAAGTAATAAATTAATGTAGAGGAAAGTATGTTACAGCTAATAAGTATTGATGATGACAGGTGTAACTGTAGCACTTGGGATCCTGAGGCAATCTAGACTACAGAGTGAGTTCCCAGACAGCCTGGGTTATGGATCAAGGCCCCATCTCAAGAAAAAAATACTGGGGACCACTGGGTGTGGTGCCACACATCTGTGGTTTTGGGACTCAGGAGGTTGAGGCAGCAGGAAGCTGACATTGAGGTCAATTTATGCTATAAGGAGAACTTGCCTCAAAATGTTCAAGGGACAATCACAGCCTTCAGCCACAGATGCAGGGGCTGTGATGTAGATCTATTCACTGGAGCTGGGAACCCCATGATTTGGTGATACCTATAGCGTTTACAGTTGTGGCTTTCTGTGATGGTCTCCATTTGCTGTAAAGAGTGTAACTACACTTACTTGTGAGTACAAAGATAAAATTTAGAACTCAGTAAGGAATTATGATAATCTATCAAAGTAGTGGTAATAGATACTTTTTGAAGGTCCTCAGGAAGCTGACTAGGATTCTAATACTGGATATGATTTGCCTCCTCTTGAGTTGGTTAAGTCCAATTTAGACAGTTGTGGGAATCAACTGATGTCTGAGTCCCACTGCTTACACCTTCATGCATGTCTTGTGCTGCTAATTGCCATGGCCCATGCATGTTGTAGCTAGTTAGGACTGTATTTCCTTCCCTCCATTGGAAATTTGCATAGTATTCTCTGTAACCATGGAGTAGATGACAGGAAGTGGCTTTCAGATTAGTTTCAGCTTGAATATTCTGAGTCCTATATTCACAGTGTGTGGTATATTTAGCAATATAGGCCCATCAGTCCCTGAGAGGAAAACAACAAACATGCCAATAAATTATATTGCTTGGGGAGTCATTACACTGCCCTAACCAATGATTTGAAAAGAAAATTCTCATGCCTGGTACTGGTTTTACAGTCACAACAATTGACCTTTCATGTTGACCATCCTTTTTGTAGCGATCAAACCATTACCCATAATCCATTTCTATGGTAGTTCCTTTTAAAGAACATGGTATATTGAGGAACATAAGCTGTATTGGGGCTTTTGGATTTTCTTTTCTAGTAATCATAAGTGGAGGTTCATTTAATGATTCATATTATTGCATATTATTTAGAGGCTTACTCATAGACTATGAAATAAACATCCTGTCAATGTCCCTCTCTACTTCATTTTAACTATTTCACTATGGAAGGACTTGTGGCAGCCTCCAGTTTGAAGATATTGCAAATAACTGTTGTTAAAATCATGTGTGTACACTTTTTAAAAATTTAACAGCAATAGTTTATTTTTTTAATGATACCCCACTGTAGACAGTTACAAATGTGCATACTTCATATCTCATTTAAATATGTCAAAGGGGCTAAGAAACCTAGAGAAAATATCTTAAATAAAAATGGACTGTGACAACTCTTCCCTCATCACTTCAGAAATGATTTCTACCTATCAATCAATGGCAGTGCACTATGTGGTTATACAAGAAGAAATTTCTCTCAGAATTAGCTTGGACTTGTGCTCTTTGCCCTTCTTCTTTAAATTAGTAACTTGGGTTCATCCTTTCTAAAGCACCATCACACAAGACACCTCAGATAACCCTCCTTCTACTTTCACACTGTTATTGTATAACAGTTTCCTCTGAGATTGAATCATTCCATCCTGCAGAAAATCTCCTTCAGCAGGAGGTAAACAACTCAAAATAGCTTCAAGAGTCTCTGAGACTGACCAGATTTACTAAGCCCTTTCTCCTCAAGAGTAAACACAATAAGCTAAGCTGCTGAGGGTCACTCTCCCACAAGCCAAGATGCAAAGAAAACTCTCAGACAAATAGCTATAAAGAGGAATGAGACCAGACCAGCTGCCAGAAAGAAGCAAAAACCAGACGCCACCGCTGCCTGGAATAGAGTTAGATCAAATAAGTTCCTTGGGAAGGACACTCTGTCCTGTTAAGCTGTCTGCAGGCTGTGCAGTATGCTCCAGATTCCCAACATTTGTGATCTTTTGCCAATACTGGGGTGGGCTTTGATGATGCGACTGATTTTGAAGCATTTCTGCTCCTGTAAGTAACTCCTCACCAGTATTCCTGTAACTCTAATAAACTCATTGGCTCACCAATTTGGACTTTGGTAGTATATATATTTTGGTCTGTTGTGGACTCTCTATCTGGGGTAAGTAACCTGTTGCATCTTACCAAGAGTTTTGTCATATAACTACTATTCACTAATTTGACTTGAGTCTATCAACTATTTAAATGTAAGTCAAATAGACATAACTTTAAAATCCTTTGTAAAGTGCATATTGTCCAATACAGGCTCAGAATTAAGCAAGTGCAATAATTATAACCTCCATAGAACCCTCCTCAAATATCTGAGTTTATAGCCAAGCCTGTTAGTCACTCTTGTTGTAGGTCTGGGGTCATCAGAGACTCACCAATCTAACTCAAGTTTTGATTTTAGTAAAATAAAGGCTTTTTATTAAAAAACTGGCCAGGACTGAACCAGAGAGAGTTCTCTAGGAAAGGCCTCAACTACTGTTAGTTCAAGGATTATAAAGGCAAAATCACCAAGTTGTAATTTTGGGGAGCCAAATTAACTCATATCCTGTCTGGGTGCACTCAAGGCCCGACTTTGTAACAGAAGCCCAGCAGGTGCCTCAGCCTTACAAGCAAACAAGCATTTCATAAAAAAGTGGAGTTTAGCAGTTAGCCTGTTTAATCTCATGACCCATTACCTTGTAAGGATACCAGAGGCAATGAAATTTTTTACAACAATAAGCAGTTTTTAAGAATAGCCAGGTGGTGGTGGCACATGCCTGTAATCCCAGCACTCGGAAGGCAGAGGTAGGTGGATCTCTGTGAGTTCGAGGCCAGCCTGGTCTACAGAGCTAGTCCAGGACAGACTCCAAAGCTACAGAGAAACCCTGTCTCAAAAAAAAAAAAAAAAAAAAAAAAAAAAAGAATAGCCCAACTACTACATGAAGTTGTCCCTCTTGGGCAAGTTAGCTGACAGAATATATTCAAGAAAGACATCAGCAATTTGCTCATGGCTCATAAAAACCAAGAACAATTTTGGTTGGTTTGGTTTTTTTTGTTTTGTTTTGTTTTTGTTTTTGTTTCTTTGGTTTTCCTTTGTTTTTGTTTTTGTTTTAATAAAGTTAGGGACTTTTTTTTTTAAGGTTTATTTATTTATTATGTACACAGAAGAGGGTGCCAGATCTCATTCCAGATGGTTGTGAGCCACCATGTGGGTGCTGGGAATTGAACTCGGAACTTCTGGAAGAATAGTCAGTGCTCTTAACCTCTGAGCCATCTCTCCAGCCCCAATTTTGTTTTTTACAGGCTTTTCCAAAACAGTACATTATCTTCTCAATATAATGTTCACCATCACACTCTTCATATCCTGAGGGTAAAGCCTTATTGCTGGAGACACCAATTACTTTAGTCACTGGACATGGAGAAATTGAGCTAATAATCAACTAGATGCTTCCTTCCTACAACCCACAACAGAGAGCTGCCTGCATGGTATACTCGTACACAGTGGTAAATTTTTTTTATTTTTATGGGCTATTATGGCCCACTCCATGAGATAGAAGCCATGTCTGATAACGCTGCTTTTAAAATTGCTGCTGTTATTTTGTTTCAGGAAAAATTTTCTATAAAACTCGAGAAGCAGCAACAAAAATTCTCTAGTCATACAGACTAACTCATTTTAAGTCACATAGAGAAAATTCCACTTCTTATAACACTAAATTCTCAACCCAGGAAAGGTCTTGTCCATCATTATATTTGAAAGCATTTCTTTTTTTTTTTTTTTTTTTGAGATTATAAGTTTAATTACAACAATCCTCCCTTATCTTTCCTCCCTTCAAACCTTCCCATACACCCCTTCCAGCTCCCCTTCAAATCCATTGTTTTTCCTTACTAATTGTTATTGCATGCATAAATGTGTGTGAATATACATATATTCCTACATATGTGTTGAGTCTCCATACTATTTTTTGTTTGTATATTTTTAGGGATGACCTTTGGCATTGGCCAATCAATTGGTGTGCTCTTCCCTGGGGAAGATGATCTCTCTTCCTCTTAACTCTCCTCTGTTGCAGATAGTTCTTTGTATAGGGTTAAAACCCTGTGGGCTTTTTCCTGTCCAGCTTGGCATATTTATTGGTGTGATCCTTATTCAGCTTACATCTGAGCAGCCCTGTGAGTGAGCTTGTATGGGGATATTACTAGGAGACAGAGTCTTGAAATAACCGTCCTGATCATCTTGCCCTTATTATTTTTCTGCCCCCTCTTCCACAATGTTCCCTGAGCCTTAAGTGCAGAAGAGTTTTGTAGATGGAACCATTTGGAGTGGGTTCTACAAATCTCAATTATTATTGATTGTGGATTTCTGTTTGGTGCAAAGAGAAGTTATCTTTATGAGGAGTGAATACTTACCTATGTGTAGAATAACAAATGTTAATAGATTGTTGTTAAGAATTATTCTTGTTTAGTGAATTAGTCGTTGTAGATTTTCTACCATTAACCATGACTTCACTATCACTGAGTAGTTAGCTGGGTTTCTGGTGTCAGGCATGGTTTTCACTGGTCAGTACCACCTTGATTTCTCTAAGACCTATGACAAATAAGTATATTGTCTTGAGCAATAGAGTCTAACCATCAGGTTCTGGTGAGCAATCAAGTGCAAAGGGAATAATAGCCTGTATTATTTTGGGTATCTCCTGGACACCACTGACTCAATATATATATATATGAAGTCTAAAAAATACACATTTATCAAACATCTTGATAGCTAACATTAAGGAAATTGGGAAAAGCTATATCACATCTTGCATGACTCTTTCTGCCTCTTAAGAATGCAATCTAATCTAACAATTTACAAAAACATCTTTTATTTCTCTCTTTTATTACATTTTTATTATTTAAATATATTTTATCATATTCTTCCCTTTCCTGAAGTCCTTCCAAATCCTCCCCCTCATTCCCCACCCAACTGCAAGTACTTTCTCAAAAAACAAATAAAAACACAATAACAAAACCAAGAAAATAAATGAAAACCAAACCCAAAAAGAAAACAAACAAACTGTAACCAAATTAAAACACACACACACACACACAAAATGTAGAGTTCATTATATGTTAATTAATTACTCTTGAAAATGAGGTCTGTCCTGGATATTCACTGTCACTCTATTGGAGAAAAGTGACTATCCCTCTCCCAACAGGTATAAGTGACAGTTCACTTTTTAACCTTTATAGTAGTATCTAGGTTTTCACTTATTAAATCATTCATTCACTGATTTTTAAAAATATAACAAAATAAAATAAACTATCACATCAAAGTTGGAAAAAACAAATCAACAGTAGGCAAAGATCCCAAGAGAAGGCACAACAATCAGAGGCTCATGCATTCCCAAACTCTGGAAACCCATAAAAACACTAAACTGGAACCCATAATATATACTTGAAGGACCATGCAGGCCCTGTCCATGCTGCTTCAGTCTCTGTGAATCCATAAAAGCTTTGCTAATGTTTATTTAGTAGGCCTTGTTTCCTTGGTGTCCACCATTCCCTCAGGCTTGTAAACTATTTTCCAACTCTTCTTCCATGGGTTCCCTGAGCTCTGAGGGCATGGATTTTATGGCGATACCCCATTTTTAGGGCTGAGTGTTCCAAGGGCTCCCACTCTGCAATGTCTGGCTGTGTGTCTCTGTAATTTGTTCCCACTTGCTGCAGGAGGAAGCTTCTCATGATGGCTGACCAAGGAATTAATCTATGAGTATACAGAATATCATTAGGAGTCTTTTTATCATTATTTCTTTTTTTAAGATTTATTTGTTTGTTTGTTTATTATGTATACAGAAGAGGGTGCCAGATCTCATTACAGAAGGTTGTGAGCCACCATGTGGGTGCTGGGAATTGAACTCAGGACCTCTGGAAGAGCAGTCGGTGCTCTTAACCTCTGAGCCATCTCTCCAGCCCCTCTTTGTTGTTGTTGTTGTTGTTTTGTTATTGTTGTCCTTTTAGACCAGCATTATTTCATTTTTCAATAGGTTCCTAGGCTATTGGTTGGGGGAGGGGGAAGTATGAAAACAGAAAGGTGGTGTTGCTGCGCCCTCTTCTGGCCAAAGGTCATCATGTGCTTGTCCTGCAGAAATGAGGACGTGCATGCAAGGTGTGGGGTGCCACCTTGTTGAAGTAAGGGTTTAGTGCACCTGAGTAGTTTCTTCTCCCATAGTTGCCTTTGTCTACAAGGACTTTCCTCTCTCAAAAAGAAACCCAAACTTAGTCATAAAGAAAAGGTATATTTGTTTTCTGGTGAGATTCATGCTCACCACTCTACCTAGCAAAAGTCCAAAGGTCTTTCAGGCCCATGATAATGCTAGAGAACCCAGGTCACTGAATATCAATGGACAACTCAGGCCAGTGTCTTCTGTCTAGTCAAATGGGACACTATTCTCCAGATACCCAGCTAAAAGTTCACACTCTACAAGCCACGTCAGATGTGGTAGAAATTTAGTCATTATCCTGAATCCCACAAATAAAAAGTATATTTTGTAATGAATGTGATTGTGGTTGTAGGACACCGAGAGGAAACTGCCTGCCCTGGTGGTGCCCACTATTAGTCGGAGAACTCAAGGAGGAAGGCAGAGGCAGGCAGATATCAGGAAGCAGAACATCCTGGTCCACATAAATAGCTCTGGGCTAAATACACATGAAAGAAACCTTCTCTTCCAAAATACAATTTTCAGTCATTGGCAACCAAGATGAACATATTATTGCAGATATTATAGTGCGTGTCCCTTCTGCACACAGAGTGTAAGATCAAACTTTATCATGCCAAGAGAACATTCATGACACACTCAGAAACCCGAGCAACTAGGTAGATAAGAACAGAAGTGATTACAGCACTAATATGAAAATGTAGCCAGGCAATGGTGGCACACACCTTTTAACCCCAGCAGGCAGATCTCTAACTTCCAGCCCTACCTGATCCACAGAGCTAGTTCTAGGACAGCCAAGACTACACACAGAACTCTGTCTCAGAAAAACCAAGGGGGCTGGGGGCGATGAGGGGAGTAAAACTAAGCCTTACATAGGTTCTTTTGGAAGCCGATGTGGCTGATCCTGTACAATTACTAAAACAAATAAGAAACAGCTAGAAAATCTACACTTAATTTGTTTAAAAATACAACTTTAGTCTTAAACTCTATTACTATTTTACAACGTCCTTTTATTTTTAATATCCTATCAGTTCCATGTCTATACAAGGTTTCTCTGTGTAACAGCCCTAGCTGTCCTAGACCTAATTCTGTAGACCAGGCTGGAGCTTACAGAGATCCACCTGCCTCTATGTGCCACTACCGCCCTGGTGTGCCATGTCTCTAAGACATATTTATACATATACACGCATATATCACTACCATCCAAAGCTAGAAGAAATAACATTTAAAGATAAGTTTGTTCCGAAGTTTGCTATTCCCCGAGTGTCCATTCGGAAAGAGTCTTCTCACGGTTATGATGAGCAACTTTGCCTATCATTTCCCATCATGCAATTCTTTTCATGCAAATGAGGCCATTTCTGTGGTTTCTGGTTGCTTGCAATTCTGATTGGCTGCATGATTCTGGCATTTTGTGGCTTTAGTTGAGTAAAGAGGAGTCCTGGGTTTTCTGCCTAAGGAATGCTTTTTTTACCTTAGTTGAAACTTGGATATGTACCCTAGCTGTGCTCTCTCGCTCTCTCTCTCTCTCTCTCTCTCTCTCTCTCTCTCACACACACACACACACACACACACACACACACACACACACACACACATTTTATTATTTTATGTCTATGAGTGTTTTGCCTGCTTGTACCGGTGGGTACACCACATGCTTGCCAGGTGTGGGTGGAGTTCAGAAGACAGCATTGCCTAACCCAGAACTGGAGTTTAGGTGGCTGTTAACATCTGTGTGGGTCCTGGGAACCAAACCCAGATGCTCTGAAAGGACATCAAGTGCTTTTAACTGCTGAGGTATCTTTCCAGCCTCCACCCGCACGCTGCTCTCTAATACCCTTAGCTCTTCCACTTCAGTCTTTCTGTAACCTCTTTGATTCCACCTGCCATAACAAAATGACTTCCAGTGTTACACCATCTATTTAAACTAACAAACAAAGGAAATTCCTGTAACCCTAGGCTCCCTCCAGACTTAACTATGGCTGTGCACTTACTCCAATGACAGGAGGGAGGCAAGTGGAAGCAGTGGTGCTATGCCGCTGGTTAGTATACACCTAGGAACCATTCTAAGTTTGTCTTTTTTAATTGACAAATGACATTTGACAAAAAGGACTGTAGATAGATAGCATGTCCGGCCCTCTGTGAACCACTTTATTACACCACGAAAAATGCAAAGAGTGATTTGACAGAAGAGGGCGCCAAAACACCATCTTAGATTCCACCCTTGAATTGCAACCTTCCTTTTGTTTGTTGAGATTCAGTTTCTTAGTGTAGCTCTAGCTGTCCCAGAACTGGCACTGTAGATCATCAAGCTGACCTTGAACTCGGAGTTCCTGCCTTTGCCTCCTGAGTGCTGGGGTCAAAGTCGTGTACCATCACACTGGACCTTGAGTTGGGACCATCATTATACATGATTCAGGGCTATGGAGAGCACATTCCCACTGTCCTGGGATCCCTTGATTGCTTAATTAGTTATATGAGTGCAGGGGGTGCTTCTAGGCATGTATGTGAAGGTCAGAGGGCAAATGTTATGTGTCTAGAGACACAATTTAAGGCTTAGTAAAAGCACTTTATTACCAAGAGCAGTCTGCTCTCACTGGCCCTGTGTGATTTGTTAATCTGTTTGCTTGTTTGTTTAATATACAGTTTAGGTATGCATTCCTGGCTGTCCTAGAACTTACTATGTGTAAAAATCTGGTCTCATGAATAGCTACCTGTCTCCTCACAACCCAGAAGCCTTTTATTTATTTATATTTTTATTGATTGGTTGTTTGATTGTTTGTTTGTTTGATTGATTGATTGATTGATACAGGATCTTTCTATGTAGCCCCAGCACTTCTGGTACTCATTAAGTACACCAGGCTGGCCTGAAAATCTGAGGTCTGTTTCGGCCTCCTCCATGCTTGGATTAGGCATGGACACCACACCCAGCCCAGGAGATATTTTTAAAGGACTATCAGTAAACTCAGGAAAACCCCTCCCTCCTCTATTGATGGGATGGGACTAAGCAATCACAGTGAGACCTGCTTTGCTTCAGGTCACTGTTATCAAGAGATAGTCATCGGTCATGAACATTTGGCAGATATGTTCAGCGGCATCTGGTTGGTTCTACCCAGAGTTTCCTGATCCACTGAAGGCTCACAGAAGGGGTGTGCAGGTCTGTCGGGAACCATTCTGCAGTCAGGCAATACCCTCACCAAAGATGTCTTCCAGAACAATATAGAAGGTAAGATATGTGGGTGTGCTGCCGTAACAACTCAGAAGCAGGTAAGGTGGCTCAGACGGCGAAGCTGCTGGCCAATCGGCCTGATGGCCTAAGTTCATCAGAAGAAGAGGGTGGTGGGTCTGCTGAAATTAGAGTTATGGATGGCTGTCAGCTCCCTGCTAGCTGCCATGTGGGTGATGGACATGAACCCACAAAAGACAGAGACATGACAGACAGAGGGAACAGAAACAGGATACTCCATTTCAGTGTTTCGGAGTTATGTATGAGGAGTGTCCTAGTTACATGAAACAAAAACAAATTCTTTCAAACGTCCATATGTCTTCTGAGGGGAATCAAATGTGTAACATGAATTGCTAAACGGTCTTACAAAAAAAAAAAAAAAAAAAAAACAGAACCAGATATTAGGATGAATGCTGAAAGGCCAGGTCAGAGAAGCAGAGCAAGCCACAACCAACCTCACCTCGCCAACTCCTCAGGCAATCTTGTTTGCTCAGCCTCTGAGTCCTCACCTGAAAGAATCTCAGCTGAACTGCCTTTTTCCTATCTCCTTGTGCCTTGTATACCTTTTTCTGCCCAGCCATGTCACTTCCTGGGATTAAAGGCATGTGTGCTTTCCAGTACTGAGATTAAAGACGTACACCACCACTGCCCAGCTCTGTTTCTCTTTTAGACTGGATCAATCTGTGTAACCCAGGTTGGCCTTCAACTCCTTATCTTCCTGCTTTCTCCTCCCAATTGCTGGGCCACCACTGTCTGGCCTCTATGGTTATCTAGCAGCTAGCTCCACCCTCTAATCTTCAGGCAAACTCTATTTGTTAAAGCACAAACAAAATATCAACAGAGGGGGTGCTGGAGAGATGGCTGAGTGGTTAAAAGCACTCACTGCTCTTCCAGAGGACCAGGGTTCTACTCCCAGCAATATGGCAGCTCAGAGCCATCTGTGACTCCAGTTCTAAAGGACCAAACACCCATGGCAAAACACCAATGCATATAAAATTTTAAAAACTTATTTTTTTTTAAAGAGCAGGAGAGGAAAGAGGTGAGGGAATGGAAGAGAAGAGAAAAAGACATTAGCTGACCTGGAACTCATCATGTAGATCAGGCTGATCTTGTACTCACAGAAACACGTCTGGCTCCTGATTGCTGGGATTGAAGAAGCATGGCAACACACCTAGCTTGGATTCTTATTCTTTGGGTTATACGATCATCATTACTTGTTGGGATGCTCAAACTGTCCCAGATTTAGCCAATAAGAACAGAGGTTTTTTGGTTGTTGTTTTTTTGCTTGAAAAAGGAAAATTTTATGTTGACTCTTTATGACTAGGAAACCAATGTTACGAATCAATATTATCCCATATAAAATATGCCAAATTGTTTAAAAATAAACAGTATCTGCTTACTGAGAACTGTGGTGGCTTTTAAATTTCTCCAAAGTCTCAAGTTTTCTGGTTAGAAGAAACCACTGAGCCACTGACGATCTCCACCTCTGTGTAGCAGCTACTGTGGTAAAAGCTTTCCAGGGGTTTTCACTATTGAGCAAGAGAAGCTCACTAGTAACAGTGGCAAAGACAGAGCCCAAACTGGAGAGAGATGTGTGCATTAGTTTGAAAGTGCGACAAATGTGATAAAGACATGGAAAAATCAGAAATTCCTTCGATATGCCTCGCTACAAACAAACCCCAAAGGGAGCAATACGGCTGTTTTAAGAGCTAACACAGGGAAACATCCACCAATAACCCCATCATTGTACTTCATGCTTAAATTACACAAGTAGACAAGTTATGCTTATTAATAGTTTAATGTATGAAGGAAACATCCGGATTTCTGAATATGAAGGTACATATCTCACACTAATTTAAGTCTACATAAAGTAGAGCTTCTACCCTGACATACTGAAATTTACTTTCTGCTTAGCCTTTGCTGTTATGTAAACAATCGTACATTTATTTGCCATTCTAAAACTTCAGGATCAAGTTTAGATAACTTTGCTAAATTTCCGTGTTTGCTCAGAAGCAGTTTACAGTACTAAAACCAACCAGCCAAAGAACAGCTTCACAGAAAGTTATGTCCAAAGTACTATTGTCTGCTTCTCATTTCTATCAGTGATTTTGCTTTGTGTATTTTGGAGCTGTGTTGAATACATGACTACAAATGTTACATTCCCTTGATGTATTACTTCTCTGTAAAGTGCTCTTCTACATCTGATATCTTTTTCCACATTTTTAAAAATCTTTGACAGTTTCATAGAAGCATGTAATGATTTTTTTAATGGTTTTTACCCCTCCTCTGCTGACACCTTTATTTCCTAACTAATCCTCCTTCTTATTCGTGGTGTACGTGCGTGCTTGTTCCGGTTGTTGGTTGTCCCACTTAGTTTAATTTAGGGTTGTTTATAGAAGCATGTATGGGAGGTTTTTTGCTAGTTATTTGGCCAACTTGTGAAATCTCTGAAAGAATGACACTCCCTCAGATAGGCAGTGGTGGCACACTCCTTTGGAAGGCAGAGATAGGCACATCTTTGTGAGTTTGAAGCCAGAACCTGGTCTGCAGAGTGAGTTCCTAGATAGCCAGTGTGGTTACAGAGGAAACCCTGTCTTAAAAAATAAAAAGACAAACAAAAAATGACACCCACCGCCAAGCAACCATTAACTGCTAATGGGAGGAACTGTATCTCATGGACCCCTCCCCATCCATGATGAAATGTTGAGGGGCACAAGCTTGTGCTATGCTAGAATTATCTAGTAACTTTGGTGTCTTAAATTGGGTGCTGGGTGAGTGTCTCAGTTATACCATTTGCCCATTATGTTTAAGGTTCCATGTTTGACCCTCCAACAAAATAACAAAGTCTAGAGGGCTAGGAATGCAGCTCAGTTATTAGAGTACTTGCTTAGCATGCACAAAGCCATAAGTCAATCCTCAGCACTATGGGTAAACAGTGAATGGCAGTGAGTGCCTGTAATTCCATCATCCAAGAAGCAGAAGCAGGAGAATCAGAAGCTCAAGATCATCCTTGGCTACATAGTGAGTTTGAGGCTAGCCTAGAAGATGAGACTGAAAAATGTTGGGCCAGATGGCTCATCCAGTAAAAAATACCTGCCATGCAAGTCTGAAAGCCTTAACTTTATTCCTTCAATCCATCTCTACATGTGAACTCATATTCATGCACACAAATATACACACAATAAGTAACTTTAAAAATAAATAGTTTATTTTATCTGACATTAGGATAGCTTTTCTAGTTTCCCTATGGTTGTGGTTTATATGATATATTCTTTTTCATTATTTTATGTCCACTGTATTTAGGTTTTTTATTATTATTTACTTATTTTGTATAAAGGGTTGTGAGTGTACAGATATCCTCAGCACCCACCCTCAGTACTGAGGTTAAAGGCACACTTTCACACATGTTGGGGATCCAAAGTCAAGCCTTCATGCTTGCACAGCAAGAACTCCAAAGTCATTTCCCAAGCCTGCATATCTATCTGACTTATTATTTCCTCTAGAACTTAGTAGCATCTACTCCAATCACCATTTTATTTTGTTGTGATGCTGATAATCAACACTGTTACACGCTGGATAAACCAACAAGCCACTTCTCTTTTGTTTATAGATTTGAGCTTTTTTTTTTTTTTTAGTTTTTCGAGACAGGGTTTCTCTGTGTAGCTTTGTGCCTTTTTCCTGAAACTCACTTGGTAGCCCAGGCTGGACTCGAACTCACAGAGATCCGCCTGGCTCTGCCTCCTGAGTGCTGGGATTAAAGGCGTGCGCCACCACTGCCCGGCCAGATTTCAGCATTTTTAATTGGCCTGTAAATTAATATACTCCTTCACTAATGTAATATAGAGTTCACTAGGTAATTTAGAAACTTTTTACATTTATTTGGGGGGGAAGGCATTGTGCATGCCACAGCACACATGGGGAGGTCAGAAGACAACTTTCAGAAGTTGGTTCTCTCTTACCATGTGGGTGTTGGAGATTAAACTCAGGTGACGATGTTTAAAGGGGAGTGTCTTTACCTACTGAGCCATCTTTCCAGCCCTGAGTTCACTAGTTTAGTTTTGCTTTTTGAGACAGGGTCTGACTATGCAGCTTCTACTAACTTGAACTGGCTCTCACCCAGGCTGGCTTCAAAACTGAGATTCTCAACCCTCCATGTCCCAAGTTTTCAACAGGTACATGTCACCATCCCCAGTGCACTGAGCATTCTGAATGTGTCATAGAAACTACATCATTTGGTAATTTTTAATAATTACATCAATGCCTTTGCTCTTTTTCTTCATTGTTTACTCCACTATTCATATCAGTACAACTGCATTTCTACAGGTGTCTAAAGCTCCTCCACTTAACTTTTCTATTATGTATTTTGATACATTTGATAAACTTTTCAAGTTTAATAATTATTTCTTCAAGCTTAAATATGTTAATCCCCTTTTCATTTGTAACAATATAAGATTGAGAATTCAAGTACTTATCCACTTTGAGACCAGCCTAAGCTACATGTGACCCTGCCTCTTCCCCCCTCCCACAAAAAAAAAACAAAAAAAAACAAAAAAAAAACAAAAAAAAAAAACAAAAAACCTAGAACTTTGTACTCTACTATGCAAAGTTTTATTATGTAACTTTCCATGTAACACTCCCTGTGGGAAAACTATCCCCTTGTTTGTTTGTTTGTTTGTTTGTTTGTTTGTTTTTGGCTTTTTGAGACAGTCTATTATAGCCCTGGCTATCCTAGAATTCACTATGTACACCAGGTGAGCCTCAGACTCACGATCCACCACCTACCTCTGCCTCCAGAGTGCTAGAGTAAAAGGTGAGCTACCAAGTCCAGCCTCCCTTGACTTAGTAAACTTACAGGGAGAACAAATCTCTATGACAGGACCAATCACACTTGGTATGTTTATTATTCCTCATTCCTCAGTTCTCTTCTTAGCCAAGATCTATGTACCTAACTTGTGAAAGTTTTTGCAGCCTCTTTACAATAACTGTTCTCAAATGTACTATGACTGAATTCTCATCTAAGGTCTCTGGCACACCAGCTCCTGTGAAAGAGTGTAACATTCACTTTATCACTTGGATGTTTGCCTTGTGAGTTTTCCGATGTATACGAAGCCCTGAATTCCAACAAAAGGATTTCCCACATTCAGAGCATTTCCAGGGTTTCTCTCGTGTATGAACTCTCTGATGTTCACTGAGAGAGGACTTCAGAGTGAAAGCTTTCTCACATTCACTGCACTTAAATGGTTTCTCTCCAGAATGAATTTTCTGGTGAATCTGAAGGGATGCCTTTCTGGAATAAGCTTTTTCACACTCATTGCATTCATATGGCTTTTCTGTTGAATGAGTTCTCTGGTGTATAATTAACTGTGATTTTCCATAGAAGGATCGTTCACATAAGCTACATTCATAGGGTTTCTCTCCTGTATGTGTTCTCCTGTGTATAATAAGATATGACTTGCTGCTGAAAGACCTTCCACACTCGTTACAACCATAGGGTTTCTCTCCTGCATGAGCTCGCAAATGAGCAGTGAGCTGCTCCTTCCGGCCAAAGGCTTTGCCACACTGACTGCACTCAAAAGGATTTTTCCCAGTATGAACTCCCTGGTGTACAATGAGTTGTGTTTTTGCATTGAAGGTTTTCCCACAATCAATGCATTGATAAGGTTTCTCCCCTGTGTGCATTCTGGTATGAACAAGGAGGTAGAACTTACTCCTGAATGCCTTCCCACATTCATTGCATTTATGAGGTTTCACTTCTGTGTGAGTTCTCTGATGAACAATAAATGGGGACTTCAAACTAAATGCTTTCCCACATTCATTGCATTCATAAGGTTTTACTCCTGTGTGACTTCTCTGGTGTAAAATAAGCTGAGATTTCCAACTGTAGGCTTTCCCACATTCATTGCAACAATAGGGCTTCTCTCCTGTGTGAACTTCTTGGTGGACAATGAGCTGTGACCTAAAAGAAAAAACTTTTCCACATTCATTACATAAGTAGGGCTTTTCTCCTGTGTGAACTCTCTGATGAGCATTAAGGTTTGACTTGGCACTGAAGGCTCTTTCACAGTATGTGCATTTGTACGGTCTCTCCCCTGTATGAATTCTGAAATGTACAACAAGCTGTGATTTACAACGAAAAGCTTTTCCACATTCATTACAGATACAATTTTTTTCTAAGCTACAACGTTTTTGATGCTTAAAAAAATATGGGTCTTTATAACTATGAAATTGATCAGGATTCTTTTTTACAGAAATTCTGCTTGAACTCAAATTTTGTATCACATTTGCTCCACGTGTGCTATACTTATGGAGTCTCTGCCTTGAAGAAACATGGGTTCTGTTGGTAAAAAGTTTTCCAAACCCATTACGAGTATAGTTTCTCTGAACATTTTCATCTTGACTTTTCTGGTACCATTTTTTCCAGCCTTCTAGAAAGAAAAAACAAAACAGTTCTGATTTTAATTCTGATACAGAATTAAAGAGATTTGAAAAGCATGCATGGGCTGAGGCACATGTAACTAGTGGGTGAGGCTCATTTAGAATACATGAAGTCCTGGATTACACCACCAGTACTACAGGGGGTGGGAGATCTTTCCACTTTGGTAAGAGGCCTGTGACACCACTTCAAAGAAAGTGGGCAGAGCCTGGGGGAGATGGAAGTAAATAAAGCCAGACACAAACAAGGTCCTCCCTCATTACTGGTAGTGAACTGGTCATGAGGAAATCTTTTTTTTTTTTTTTTTTTTTTTGGTTTTTTTTTTTTGAGACAGGGTTTTCTCTGTAGCTTTGGAGCCTGTCCTGGATCTAGCTCTGTAGACCAGGCTGGCCTCGAACTCACAGAGATCCACCTGCCTCTGCCTCCCAAGTGCTGGGATTACAGGCGTGCGCCACCACCACCCAGCTGAAAATCATTTTAAAAAGGGTTTTTAACAAATATACTTGCTGGACAGGATGGCACATGCATTTAATCCCAGCACTTGGGAAGCAGAGACAAGATCTCTGAGTTCTGGGCCACCCTTGCTACAACAGTGAGAACTTGTCTCAAAAATCAAACTCCTTGCCCCCAAATAAAAGAAATAAAACAACAGACTTGCTGGGCTGGCAAGATGGCTCAGTGAGTCAAGGTACTTGCCACTTAGTCTAAAACCCACTTCAGCCCCAGGACTCACATGATAGAAGGAAAGAACTGACTTCCACAGGTCATCCTATGAATTCTACATTTGTCCAGTGGCACATATAGCACCCCAAACCCAAACATGTTTTTTAAAACATACATACAAATGTTAAATCTGAATTTTATTGCCACAAGATTCTATATAGTTAAAAAGTGAACTACATCATACAGAGTAAGTACAAGACATTTAGATCTGTGACAATAAGACATTAAAAAGAATGAACTGTAACTGGGCATGGTGGTGTGTTGAGAAATAACCTTTTTGTACACTGTGAAGACGTGTCACTCTGATTGGTTAATAAAAAGCTGAACAGCCAATAGCTAGGCAGGATTTTGAGGGCTGAGGACAGTGGGAAGAAGAAAGAAGTCGCCAGCCAGATGGCAAGCAGGATGGGTACTACATAGATGAGTTAAGAAAGACACAAGGTAGAAAGTAAATTAGTAGAAATACGTTAATTTAAGTTACAAGATCTAGTTAGAAACAAGCCTAAGATCTCAGCCAAGCTTTCATAATTAATAATAAGTCTCCATGTCATTACTGGGGAGCCAATGGTCCTGACAAAAAAATCCACCTACAGCAAGCAATGCATGCCTTTAATCCCAGCACTTGGAGGCCATGGCAGGCGAAGCTCTGAGTTCAAGGACAGTCTCGTCTACAGAGCGAGTTCCAGGGCAACCAGGGCTAACAAGAGAGAGAGAGAGAGAGGTGGGGGAGGGAGAGAAATATGAACTGAGAGGTGCTATATATAAAATAATAGCACTTAGGAGGTGGTGGCAGGAAGATATAGAATTTGAGCAAAACACACACACACACACACACACACACACACACACACATCAAACAAAAAAAAAGGAGAAAAAGAGAATGAATGAACCATGAAAATACTCCAAACAGAATTCCCAAGAAGTAGGTATGCTTGGTATGGTTTAAGGGGAGAGGGGGATGGCACAACCCACTGAGTGAGCAAAGTAAAGGCAGGAAACACGCTACACTAGGCTGGAGCAAAAAGTTTCTGCTTTAAAAGGTGTTTGAGGGTTGGGGATTTAGCTCAGTGGTAGAGCACTTGCCTAGCAAGCTCAAGGTCCTGGGTTCGATTCTCAGCTCAAAAAAAAAAAAGGTGTTTGATTAGAGAAGGTCCTGATTAGTTATTGTGCTTTTAAAACATGAGTTTGGTTGCCATGTAAAAAATAAATAAGAAGGGCTGGAGAGGTGGCTCAGAGGTGAAGAGCACCGACTGCTCTTCCAGAGGTCCTGAGTTCAATTCCCAGTGACCATAATGAGATCTGGCGCCCTCTCTGTACACATAATAAATAAATAAATAAATCTTTTTTAAAAAATAAATAAATAAATAAATAAATAAATAAGAAAAGAACAGAGCTTGGCCTAGTGGAACTGGCCTGCGACTGCTCCAATAGCAGGCTAAAAGGAAGACTGAACTAGAATTTGAGCTTCAAAGATAGATTAATACAACACTGTCTCAAAATAAAAGGAAAAGAAATAAAATAAATAAAACTAAAAGGAAAGGGGATGAGGGGGTAGCTCAGTGATAATGTGCTTGCCTAGCACGTATGAGGCCCTTTGTTTGATACCCAGCATCACAAAATTAAATAAATATGAGCAGAAACACATTAGAAGGCCCTTGTAGTAGTAGCCCCACATGACACTATAATTATTAGATTCTACCTCTAGAGCTGAGGGCTCTAGAATGCACTGAAAAAAGAACTGGATGGAGCTGATGTGGAACTGAGAGAAGAGGGATCAACAGTTCCAGTTACAAAGTACTGCTGCTCTTGGCAAAAAAATACCCTGAAAGAAAATGAAAGATTGCTATGGAATTATTACATTTTAGAGTACAGTAACATCCAAATGATAACAATAAGTAAACAGATCTGAGTCAGTACTCAGTGAAAAGTAGGTCAATAGTCTATGGAAGTATAAAATGACATTATAGATGAGACCATTCAGGAAACAAGACCACAGCTCATTTTTGGGACCAAAACATTATTCTTATACGGACAGCAATGAACAGAAACAAGTAATTAATTTAGAACAATCAAGCAAAAGGTTGAGGCATGAGAATATCCTTCTACATTACCAATGCTTTACAAGAATTTGTAAGTGTTGGCTTAGCAGCTTTCTTCCCACTATGTAATTTTTCTCTAAATATGCTCATCCCAATGAGAGAAGAGGGAATGATTATGGTTATACTTAAGAGTGAGGCCGCCGGGCAGTGGTGGCGCTCGCCTTTAATCCCAGCACTCGGAGGCAGAGCCAGGCGGATCTCTGTGAGTTCAACGCCAGCCTGGTTTCCAAAGTGAGTTCCAGGAACTACACACAGAAACCCTGTCTCAAAAAACAAAAACAAAACAAACAAACAAAAAAAAAAAATGAAGCCACCAAACTCAAGAATAAGTTAAAAACCGGGACTACTCAATAACAATAATTTTTAAAAAAAAAAAAACAATGGCTAGAAGAAATGAAATCTTCTAGGGCATAACATCATGTCTGGCTAACTTTTTGAGTTACTGGTTTAACGTAACTGGTCAGAAACAAAACACAAACACAGACTGGAAATTTGCTAAGTATGAAAGGGAACCTCAAGGCTAGGCTACTAGCAGTCTATGACACCTAACTCTCAATACTTTAAAATTATAGCAAGCCTAAAGAGACAGCTTAGCAGTCTATTCTACCAGAGGACCAGAGTTAAGATCCACCTCAGGAAGCTTAGAGACACCTGAAACTCCAGCTGATGACCTCTGTGGGTACCTACACACACACACACACACACACACACACACACACACACACACACACACACACACACACACACACTCTCTCTCTCTCTCTCTCTCTCTCTCTCTCTCTCTCTCTCTCTCTCTCTGTCTCTCTCTCTCTCTCTCTAAAAAAAATTGTTTTGACAGAATGAAAAATCAAAGTGCAGCGCCTGAAGCTGTGACATTAAGGAAACTGTTCTCAATATCAATGAAGAGAAAGCTCCTCACGTTTTTCTAAAGGGGAGTATATCTGACCAAAGACAGTTGTTATCTTCTTTCCTTCTGTGAGAAGTTTCTCTTACAGCTTTCCGGTTCTAGTTCCATAGATGTACACTGAATCACACACCTATAATTCCTGTGCTCCAGAGGCAGAGGTAAGAGCATCTCAGCATGGTCTACATAGGAAGCTCTAGGCCAGCAAGGGCTACATAGTTAGACCCGTCTCAAAAGGCAAAAAAAAAAAAAAAAAAAAAATTCTAGCTCCTTTTACAATCCTAAGTATGCCTGGAATAGACATCTTATACCTTAACTATACTCACTCAGATGATGAGAGTTTCACCCATACCTATCAGATGGGACCACAAATATCCTAAGAGATCCTGGACTTGAAGCTGAATTATGGCTCCAAATATGTACTGACTGAAAGGATGCTCATATTTCATATAAGAGCATTTTTTTATACATGCAGATGAAAAGAAGGCACTCTATGCTTAATATCCAAAAATCTACCCCCAAGCTATACCCCCCACCCTCTGCACAGCAGCTCTGAATAGATAAAGATAGCCATCCTCCTATTCAAATGGTCTGGACAGGAAGGCAGGTCACTACCCTTGGAAGGCCAATCCACCCCTTTTACCATGGCTGGTTCGAACAGATGTGAATTTTTAAAAATGCAAAATTGGGCATGATGACACTGGCCTGTAATCCCACCATTCAAGGGGCAAAGACAGGAGGGATAGAATTAGAACCAAAAGAGAGAGGAGGGAAAAGGAGAAAGGGGGAGAGAGGAAATAAATGATAAATGTGTGGGCAGATTTCTGGTTTCAAAAGAATCAAGACACCATTGAAATGGAGCTTGCCGATAAATGATGTGGAGCTGGAGAGGTGGTTCAGCAGTTAAGAATACTTGCTGCTCTTGCAGAGGACCCAGGTTCATTCCCAACACCTACATGGCAGCTAACAACTATTAACTCTACTTCCAGGGGATCCAATGCCCACTTCTGGCCTCTAAAGGCATTGCATGCACATGGTACATACACAGGCAAAATTCCCATATATATAAAATAAAAAGAAATAGACATGAGATGTGCCATATACCTTTAATCCCAGCATCCAGTAGGCATAGGCAGGAGGATTTTTTTGAGTTTGAGACCAGCTTGATCTACACAGGAAGTTCCAGGCCATCCAGGGCTATACAGTGAAACCCTTTCTCAAAAATAAATAACATGGCTCCAGAGATGGCTCAGTGATAAGAGAACTTTTTGCTCTTTCAGAGGATCCAGGTTTGATTCCCAGTACCCACATGGTGGCTCATAACCATCTGTAATTCCAATCCCAGGGGATCCAATGCTCTCTTCTGATCTCCTCAGGCACAAGGCATGCACATGGTGCATATACATACAAACATGCAGGTAAAACACCATGCAAGCAAAACAATCACCCACATAAAGTTATAAAATAAATCTAAAAATCTTCTAAAAATAATAAAACTAAAAAGAGAATAAAACCACTTGATTCAGAAGTTCCTGCCATATCTGTATGTGGTATCTGACGCTGGGGGTCCTGCGAGGCTGCTGAAGAAGGTGTAAAGGAAGAACATAACATCCTAGGGTAACAAGAGGACAACAGATGGAAGCCTACTTCTGATACCAGCCAAGTTCTGAAGCAGTCACTGTGTAGAACTGCTCTAAGCAGACAACTGGTCATTTGAGGCTATATACTGTTATTTTACTAGACTGGATCAGATAATTAAAATACCAGGGTATTTTCCCAGACTAATCATAAGATGTTTTCAAAAACAAATCTAGTACAACAGCAAAAAAGAGGCAAGAGCTCCTGAAGACGGTTAAGAATGTAAACTAAGTGCGCAGTGACACTGTTCTAGACTGGGTAACAGGAAGACATGTGTTAAAACATAATCCTCAAAGAACAAAATGCCAACAGAAACAAGCAGTGGACAGGGTCACAAAGGAAAAGATACAAGTCCAAAACAAGCCTACTGAGTCCGGGATGCTGGATTGACTATGCAACCACAGTAGTCTTTTCAAAAATGGAAAGACTGAAAGAATGATGTCCTGGTTACTCTTGATTGTTAGCTTGACACAGTGCAGACTCATCGAAGAGAAGCCTCAGCTGAAACTGCCTTTGTCTGGCTGGTCTATGGGCACGTCGGTGAGGGATTTTTCTAGATTATTAACTAATACAGAAGGGCCCAGCCCACTGTGGGTAATAACATTCCTTGGGCAGGTGGTCCTGGACTGTACAAGCCAGCAAGCAGCAGTCCGATATGATGCTGCTTTGAGTCTCTATTGAAGTTCCCGCCCTGGTTTTCGTCCCAGTAGTGACCTGGAAGTGTAAACAAAATAAATCCTTTCCTCCTAGAGCTGTTTTTGGTCAATGTTTTATCTCAACAACAGACTGAAACAAGGACAAACGGAGACTTTAGACATAAGTTTTTTCCCATTTCTGATACCAGACTGAAGTCTAGAAAAGCACATAACTCTCCTACAGATAAATAAAACCCAGGACCAAATGCAGGAGGAGAAGGGAGGAATATGTGAATTTTAGTTTTAGAACCATAGCAGGAAACAAATTTTCAGACTGTGAGAGCTTTTCCATAGCTTCAGTACAGAGAAGGACAGCTGAATTTGGGGTGAACCTCAGCAGATAGCCTGCAAGAGAAGGCATCACTCAGTGATACACATGACGCAAGGTATGCACCCATGGGTAAAGTCTTAGGTAATTTAACTGTCAAAGGCAGAAGAGAAAATTTTAAACAGGGAAGAAAAGGGGCATAAGTCACATTAAGAGGGAAGAAATTCTCAAGGCCCAACTGCCCACTGAAAGGAAAGAAACTAACACAGAAGGCAGACTCTGACAGAGAGAGGTACACATGCACCTCTCAGAGCTGAAGGGGGAAGGAGAACCCAACATTCGGGGTGACAATTAGTGCCTGACTTGAGAAACCTATAATCTCATCCCAAGTCAGATGCATCAGTTGAGGACTTTTAGGAGTTTCTAGGTACACCACCATCCCACTGTCAAGTACCTAAGGAACAGCCAATTTACCTCCATACATACTATCTTCCTGGTTCTCAATCACCTACCTGGACAGCTCTGGGTGGACATTTTGGCATTTATTACCCACGGTTCTTTTCCTTGCTCCAACTTGAAGATTAAGTCAGGTTTGGTATCAAGACACCCTGTTAATGAAATAATCAAAAAGGATTCAGACCAAACTGCTAAGGGTAAATCACAAAACAAAACTGCTTATTTGCACTTGGGAATAACAACAATTTAAAAAAAGGAAGACCAAATATTCACCAAAGAACATTTACCTGTAAAGTTCAAATTCATAATCATCAATCACTTCAGAGGTCTCAAGTCAGATAACAAAAGAAAAAGGAATGGAGGCTATGACTTCCAGGTGAGTTGACAGAGGTGCTGGACTCACCCACGGAGAGCAGGTTGCTGTAGTTCTCCAGAGTCACCTCTCTATACATCTGCTGCTGTGCAGGGTCCAGTAGCTGCCACTCTTCACTTGATAGCTCCACAGACACATCCTTGAATGACAGTAACCCCTGTAAGAATTCACACACTGTTGCACTAGACCTACTCACAGGAGGCAGCATGTGAAGAATACAGAAAACTCAAAAGAAAAGTTATTCCTCTCCAGATGGTCTGTTGAGCCTGGTTCACCATCTACTTTTTAAAAGAGTTGAAAATTGGGTCTGAAGTGATGGCTCAATGTTGAGAACATCTGCTGCTCAATCCTAAGGATTGAAGTTTGGAGCCTAGTAACCAAACAGCAAGTGATGCATCCCCAGATGTCTATTAACTCCAGCTCTGAGGGATCCAATACCTTCTTCTTGCCTCTGTGAACACAAGGCATACACATGGTACATAGACATATATACAAGCAAAACATCTATATACATAAAATGAGTTTAAAAAAAAAATCAACCACCCAATCACAAAAGTACCAGACACTCTGTGGTTTTCTGTGGATTTTAGGATGAGTACAAGACAGCAGTCACTAGGAAGTTTTCAGTCTTGTGGAGGGAAACAACCATGTACACAAATACACAAAAGCAGACCCAGAGGATATGTTGTGCAGAATGGATAGAACCATTCTCAGTAAGCACCGAGACTCAGCTCTACTTAGTCATCTAAACAGTTCACCCAAAGTAATGGGATGGAAAGAGAATTCAGGAGGTGATAAGGATGAGATTCACCTGGGAAAACGGGGGGAAGCAACAGTGTAAACCTAAGAGTTCAGCCTCCTCCTTCAGGAGTCTAAAGGCACTGGAGCAGGACAGAAAACGGCTTTCTGTCTTCTGCTCTATCCTGTGTGGCTCCCACGCCCTGGTAATCCAAGTCTAAGAGAACAGTAATCATCATATATTGGGAACGGGTGCTGGCAGGGAACAACAGAGAGATTCAGAAATGTCTATTTCTTTTAGGCCAAGTCTAATTATGGAAGGAAAAAATGTATAGAGGATAACCTGTACTCACTATAAAGAGATACATACAGTAAACACCACTTAGAATACAGAACAGAAGGACTGGAGAGATGGCTCAGCAGTTAAAAGTACTGGCTGCTCTTCCAGAGGTCCTGAGTTCAATTCCCAGCAACCACATGGTGGCTCACAACCATCTGTAATGAGATCTGGTGCCCTCTTCTGGCCTGCAGAGATACGTACAGACAGAATACTGTATACATAATAAATAAATGAATCTTTAAAGATCATTAAAAAAAAAAAAAGATTAGAAACCCGTTAAGAGGTTATATAGCTTGCCAGGCATGGCAGTACATACCTTTAGTCCCAGCACTTTTGCCTCAGTCTTGTGGAGGGAAACAACCATGTACACAAATACACAAAAGCAGACCCAGGATACATGTTGTATAGAATAGATAGAACCATAGGCAAAAAGGCTGAGGCAGGCAAATCTCCATGAGTTAATCTATATAGAAAGTTCCAGGTCAACTCTAATATATAAAAGGAATATGAAGCCAGGCAGTGATGCACACCTTTAATCCCAGCACTCGGAAGGCAGAGGCAGGTGGAGCTCTGTGAGTTTGAGGCCAGCCATAGTGTCCCATGCCAGCCAGAGCTTTATGATGTGACCCTGTCTCAAAAAATAATCATAAAATTTACGAGACCCGCTTCAGGGCTCGGCACGCAAAAGACATTAAATGAATATGTATTTTCAAAACAAGTGAAAAGGGGGGCGGAGGAGGTGATTTACTCGATGAGGTCCGAAGAGCTGCATAAAGTCCAACGCAGGATGACTTCATTTGCAAGAATTACCTTAAGACCACCTGCACTTGATAACAGAGTCCAAGTAAACGGAGGCGCGTTTCTGGAGGCCCAGAACCTGGAGAGCGTCAAGGTCTAGACACGACTTAAGCAGTGAATGCGACCACCGACTGAGTCCTGGCAGCTTTTTTAAAGCGAACCTACTTACCCAGAAGGAAGCCAACCGCGCTTCGGCGGCCATAGGTGGGAGGTACGGCCTCCGGGCTCGAATCAACAGAGCGGAGTTCCAGCTCTCAGTAATCCTGAAGAGCAGAGTCGGTGGACAGCCAGGCTCCGACCAAGCCCGCCGCTGCGCCGGGATTCAGCTACGCAGCGGGATGGCCGCGGACTCCGGAGCCGGCCGGCCACCGTTAGCTCCGGGTCCCAATGCCGGCAGAAGCGGTCCAGCAAGCGTGCTGCGGGGAAGAGCAGGCGCAGCGGCGCGGCGCACAAAGAAGCGCGTCATTCTTTCCCTGCACACGCGCCTGAAGGAAAGAAGCTCATTTCGCGGAACGTGCTGCGGAGGGGCTAGTTCACAGAGGCTGCCCAAGAGCCCACGTGTTTCCGCGCTCGTGCCTTGAAGTTCCAGCACTCGGGAGACATAAACGGGAGGATTTCTGTGAGTTCGATGTCAGCCAGGACTACATAAAGAGACCCTGTCTCAAAAATACCAAAACAAACAAACAAACAAAAACAAATCCAACGCTGGAGTCGCCTCTCGGACCGGTAAAGAGACTGGCGGCGGCTACACTAAGCACAGCCGTGATAAAATACACAGTTCAAGATGGCTCAGCGGTTGAGAACACTGGCTGCTCCTCCTAAGGACCTGGGTTTAGTTCCAACACCCACAGGTCGGCTCACGTCTGTAACTCAAGTCCCGGGGAAGCCGACGCAGACATAAATGCATTAAAAAGCACCATAGATTGGGGGTTAGAGGAAAGCACGGGACGCTTCGTGACTCACTAGGTTGTATACGGTTGTATCGGTGCACCAAATAACAACAGTAGCTAGCTTCATTAAAGGAAAAACTACTGTGAATGTGAAGAAAAACAAAAACACATGGAAAGGTAAACTCTGTCCAAAATGAATCTTAAGATAAATTCTACGTTCATGTCTTGAATTGAAGTTTTATTAGTTCATCAACTGTATTTTCATGGTCTTCATTAGTTATTATTCATATCCCCTTTAAGGTCCTTGAACATATCCATAATTCCTATTTTGAAGTCCTGGTTTTGTGATTCAGCGAAATTGCTTTTCTGGTCACCTATTACAATAGGGTTGTTGACTTCTGTAGAAGGTATATTGCCTTGGCTAGTCAAGTTTGTGGTTTTTTGTTTTTGGGTTTTTTGGGGGGGTTTGTTGTTGTTGTTGTTGTTTTGGTTTTTGGTTTTTTTCCCAAGACAGGGTTTCTCTGTGTTGTTTTGGTGCCTGTCCTGGATCTCGCTCTGTAGACCAGGCTGGCCTCGAACTCACAGAGATCTGCCTGGCTCTGCCTCCCAAGTGCTGGGATTACAGGCATGCACCACCACCGCCCGGCAAGTTTGTGTTTTTATTTTGGGGTCTAAGCATCTGGAGTTATGATGTCTGAAATGTTTTTTGGTGGAGATCTCTGATCTCATCTTTGTTGTGTGGGTGTTGCTGTTGCCTGCTCTGGTTCCTAGCCAAATGTGGTGGCTTTGGGGTTCTTGGTAGAGAGTGTTTCTGTGGGTCACCCTGAGGTATCACAAAGGGATGGAGATGGGCTAGAAGGAAAAGCTGAAAGGAGCATTAGGAAAGAACCAGGGAAACCCTGGCTCTGCACCAAGAGGTAGAGTCCCTAAGGAATAGAGGTAAGCTGAAGGAAGGGGCTCTGGAGGTTCCCTGAGAACCCACTAAACAATGACATGACAAAAGCTTCCAAAATCCTAAATGCAGGGTGGATAAGATGGCTTATCAAATAAAGGACATTTGCCTAGTGATCTGAATCATCTATCTCTGGGTACAAGATGGAAGGAGAGATTCAACTCCCACAAGTTGTCCTCTGATCTCTACATGTATGTCATAGCATATGCATGCATGCTCATAAACACACAAGAACAAATAAATAATGTATTTTTAAAATCTTATATACAGTTACCACCAGGACCTTGCAAAGAGCATCTTGGAGAAGTCCAGACCAGTACTTCTGGTGTATGTTTCTTCATGAGTATCTCTTTCCTTCTCTTATCATCATGCATAAAAATCTCTTTTAAAAATGTATTTTTACCAACAGTCAATTGTGGACCCTATAGCACAAATTCTAATTGTCTTAATAATAAAAACCTGGAGCCAGATATCAGGGTAAATGCTGAAAGATCAGAGAGACAAAGGAGCCAGCCACAGTCACCTCTCACCTCACAACTCCTCAGGCTGAAAGGGCTGAGCTCCTGTCTCTGCCTGCCTTATGACTTTCTCTTTCCTCCTCCCAAGTGCTGCGATGATCAAAGGCGTGTGCCACCACGGCCTGGCCTCTATGGTTAACTAACTAGTGGTAAGCTGCACACTCTGACCTCCAGGCAAGCTTTATTTGTTAGAGCACAAGCAAAACATCACCACAGGACCCTGTGTGCAGAACTACCAACTTGCCAGGCTGTGCACACTAGTGAAATAGTAGGAGGCCTGTCACAGGAATAACAACTTCCTGTCACAGGAATAACAACTTCCTTTTTATTAAACTCTAGGCCTGCCCCAAGAGAGAGAATTCAGGCTGGTAGTATAACCCCGATCAAAAGTCTGTGGCTTGGGCTGGTGAGATGTTCAGCAGTGAAGATTTTTCCTATGCAAACATAATGACCTGAGTTTAATCCCTGAAACTCAAGTAAAGGTAGAAACCAACTCCACAAAGTTGTTCTCTGACCTCATACACACTCTGTGGCATGTGTGTATCCTTCTCCATAAATCACGAACACAACACACTAACAATAATAAATACTGTATAACAATAGTGTAAATTTTAAAAGCCTGTGGCTACAGAGGTTATAAACTTTATTGTAGATATGAAGGCGAGCACAGCCAGGAGCAGAGACACCCGAGAAAGTCCAGAGTGAACACAGCCCTGAGCCAGGCCATGTGAGGAGAGGGTGGAGGGGAGACAAGAGACCCAGGAGTCCAAGAGGCCAAAAAGAAAAAGGGTAAAAAGGACCGGCATAACCAAATGGCTGGGTTATATAGGGAAGAGTCGATGGGCTGGAGAGTTTAGGGTAGGGATGTGGTGTGCCAGCCATACCCTGTAACATGTAGGGACTGAGGTATGCTGGGAGAACCGGACAACCAGGTCTGCTTTATATATATATATGAAAGTAGGAGGGGACTAGTTGGGAAGGAAGGAGATCAATGGGAGTGGGGGACAAGAGTGGGTAAGGGAGGAGCATGGCCAAAATACATGTAAGAAAATGTTATAATGAAACCCATTATGCATAGCTAATAAGATCTTTTTCATAAAACCTCACTCTGCTTAAAACTGGCTAATCATGAAATTAGAAACCAGGGTCAAGTTTTACCTGAGTAGCGTTCACATAGAGAAGGGAACGCCTCAGGCTGTAACTGCAGCTGTGTCTCTGTCCCTACCATTGCTGATAATTAGGCTTCAAACTCATTAACATGCCAGGTGGCACACACCTTTAATCCGATCACTTAGAAGCCAGAGGCAGACTCTGTGAGTTCAAGACCAGCCTCTTCTACAAAGTGAGCTCCAAGACAGCCAGAACTGTTACACAGGGAGACCTTGTCTTGAAAAACCAAACAAAAACAACAACAACAAAAAAAACTTATTAACATAAATTGAGCAAAATATTACTTCATTAGCATTTGTCTTCTGTGCGTTCTTCCATTTTTTCACGATTGTGTATTGTTTTTCTGCTTTTCCACGTCTTTTGGTAAAAGCAATTTACTAAGCTTTTGTTTTCTTAATGTGAATGAATCATGTTTTGCTTTTTTTACACTTTAACTTGTTGATGTCTGCTTTTATAATTAGTTTTGTTGTTGCTGTTGTTTGTTTTTTTCCCCGTCTTAAGACATGTCTCCTGTCTTCCAAGCTGGCCTTGAGCTCACTGTGTAGCTGAGAATGATCTTGAGCTTCTGATCTTCCTGCCTTCAGATCCCCCGTGATAGGATTACAGGCTTAGATCAATTTGTGCGGTGCTAGGAATAGAACCCAGGGTTTCCTGCATGATGGGCAATCACTCTACCAACTGAGCTAAATCTCCAGCTCTAATTCAGTAATTTTCTTCTTTCCAGAGCTGTATTTTATTTTCCCTTAAATTCTCGTTTCGTTTATTTCCGTTCTTTTTGCTCAGTGCTACTGGACTATGAATATTCAAACACAGGATCGATAAGAGACTAGGGAACAGAAATAACGCCAACGCCTCCCTGCAAGCATGTAAGTTGGGCTGTGTTGAGAGGTTTTCTGGGGCTGATGAAGCCCACTCTTCAGTTCCAGGCACTTTTGCTCCAAGTGGAACTCTGGGAAATGTAGTCCTGTATGGACACTTCCACTGTCGGATCGCGTCCACCCTGAGGCTGTCAGGTTCACTGTAAGCGCTGGTGAAGCGGGGGAAGGGACAGCAAGGACCGTCGTGGTCCTTGGCGACCCCAGAACCTTCAGACACTGGTCGGAGCCAGCGCGGAGCCTTAGACAGGCTCAAGGCACCAAGGCACGTGCGCAGGATGGGCGGGCCTACTACTGCTCTTGTCTAGGCTCCGGTTGCGGCGGGGCGGGCCCTGGGCGTTCTGGGTGTAGAGGACACGGCTTCAGTGAACTGGTCTACAAGGAGCTTGGGGGTACTGGGGGGCGGGGCGGAGGAGGAGTGTTTACTGATGCTGCACCCCTGTCGGGGAGGGTGACTAGGATTAATTTGGGGACGTTTGAGGATTAGATGGAGGAGCATTTGAGCTTCAGCCATTTGAGCCTGAGAGTAAGTTTAGTTGCGAGGTCCGTGAAGGACTATTCTCCAGAGGTTTGTATGCCAGTGAGTCCTGGGAGGCAGATATGTGTGATCTTTTTGTCAGTGAACCGCAACTCTAATAATGATCAGTCATTTGGGTGCCAGTGATTATGGTGTTGTTTTGGGATTGATTTGCAAGTTGTGCTGTGGATTTCATTAACCAGAAAGCATGTTGTGAGGACATTAGAATCTTGTCTTCCTGAGAAACAGCAGAGGTTAAAAATGTTGTGCCTAGAGACCCCCAAAGACCACCAAGAAACCGAATCCAATGCAAAAGCAAAGAGCCCCCCCCCCAACTCACTCTGAATTACAGGCTGGCCTCGAACTCACAGAGATCTGCCTGCTCTGCCTCCAGAGTGCTCAGCTTGTAAAAAGTCATTTTACCATGAGTTAACTCATGATTCCTCTCCCTCTATCTGTCGCAGCAGCAGAGCAGGAGAGACCCCAAGTAGCAATGGGGCAGGGTTTTTAAAGGAAGGGGGGATTGGGGTCTACAAAATACATAGGAACAGACTCAGGATTGGTTTATATGAGTGGCAATCATGTTAGTAACTTTTAATTGGCTAGGGGTAGTTGGGGGTTACAGTTATCCATTTTGGGCAGGCCTGGACAAGTCCCAGGCTTTGTCCTTGAGCTGCCATGGAGACTGTCTGGCCTAGTGCATACTGACTGTGGTGGCTGACTTAATGGCCCAGGCTCTGTCCTTGACTCATACATGTAGCTCTAAGTTAGTGAGAGGTCCCAGACAGTAAACAACTGGCTGAACCTTGATTGGTCAGAACACATGCAGAAAGGGAGCTACTGCAAGGACTATGTCTTTTGTTCATGGCCCTCCTAGAAATGGCTTGCTCAAGTCTCAGGAAACTGAAATTGAGGCCTGATCTCTGAGAGAAGACTGAGCGGCCTGTTATGGTGTCTGCCTGGTCCTTTAAAAAAATAAAAAATAAATTAAAAAAAAAAAAACAACTCCCACCTTTTGTATTCCAGGAGAGGCTCTCTTTAAAGAATTCTCATCGAATACAATATTGATGTGTCTGGCTGTGTTCCTTTGTTAACAGTGACAAACCTGAACAGAACTGTTCTCCATTTTTATCTTGCCTCAGACAGTTAACTGAACTACCCACCAGTCAGTCCAACAAAAAGATTTTAAAACAAACTGGTTAAGTTTCTTTTCTTCCCTCAGTTTCCTAGCTCTTTTTATTTATTTATTTATTTATTTATTTATTTATTTATTTTATTTGTTGTTTGGTTTTGGTTTTTCGAGACCATGTTTCTCTATGAGACCTGGCTGGCTGTCCTGAAACTCACTCTGTAGACCAGGCTGGCCTGGAATTCACAGAGATCCACTTGCCTCTGCCTCCCGAGTACTGCTGGACTTAAAGGCCTGTGCCACCACTCTGGCTCTTGTGGCCTACACAAATGTTGGTACTAGAAACTAAACTTGGGTCTTTTAGAAAAGAAGCAAGAGCTCTTAATCAAGGAGCCATCTCTCCAGCCCAGAGCCAAGGTTCTTAAGGATGGAGTGTGATACAGACTGGCCAGATATGGCCAGAATTGATAGACATGACAGGATGTCATACTCCATCCTCTTTCATACCCACTACCTGTGACATCTAACCTGAGGCTTTAAATTACCTGAGTTCCCAGCAAGGGAAAAACCAAGATTTTCACCTCCAAACTAATGACATTAACTAAAATAACATTGCTGCTATCTCCACAGGCTACCACTCTCAGGAATAAAATAGTTCCTGTGAGACAAACAAACGGACGCATTAGGAGTGAGAATATATTCTTAGGTTCCAGACTTTTGACCAGAGATTTCTCTCTGGAATCAGGACAGACAGAAGCCGTGGCATATTGAATTTCTTAAGCATAGTAGAAGATGACTGAGTCAAAGGTGAGTTATTTGTTACATACTATGGTAGGTTTTTTTTTTTCCACATAGAATTGATGAGGCATGCGTGAATCTGTAACAGGAAAGGTCTAACATTTGGACTCTAAATAGATTTGAATCATAATAAGAGAAAATAAGAAACTATTTAATAGCTATTTAAATGGATGGTCTAGTGAACAAAGTCCTAAATAGCAACACTGTAATAACAAAACATATTTCCCAGGACTGTTTCTTACAGAATTCCTTGATGTATGCTTAGAATATGAATTTAAAGAACTTGGACAAGCCAGGCATGGTAGTGCACCCCTTTAGTTCCAGTACTCAGGAGGCAGAGACAAGTGGATCTCTGTGAGTTTGAGGCCTGCCTGGTCTACAAAGTGAGTTCCAGGACAGCCAGGGCTGTTACACAGAGAAACCCTGTCTTGAAAACAAAATAAAACTTGGACCACTGTTTTATAAAAACTAAGACAGTAAGACGGGAGCCTTAAATATACATTAGTTTGAACTAAAGTTTTAGAAAGGAGAACTAGTCATCTAGCAGGCTGGTCGTTACAGACTTTCATCTGATACTCATAGTCTCTCAATTGGATTTCTTCTGGGGTTTTTGGTTTGTTACTTTTTGTCAGCATGTGTGTGTGTGTGTGTGTGTGTGTGTGTGTGTGTGTGTGTGTGTAACAGCTCTGGCTGTCCTGGAGTTTGTTCTGCCTCTACCTCCAAATGCTGAGATTAAAGGCATGCACCACCACAGCCCTACTTACTGTTTTGTTACTTGTTCTTTTGTTTGTGGAAAAGGAATTCTTACCACCCAGCTAACATCAACCCTGTTGTTCTTTCCTCCCTTGTTTTCCTTTTAAGAATTTTACTGTGTACATAAATATTCAATAACATTGACTTTTCCTTCTTTTGAGATCTTGTTGTATAGTAAAAGCTCAGATGGGCTGACCAAGCTGAGCTTTTGGTGCCAACTGGTTAGTTAAAGTTAAAGCAGCAAACCACAAAGAGAAATGTTGAGGCCTTCTATTACTTCTGCAAGGGAATAAACAGGAACACAGACCCCAGAAGTACTTCCCAACCTCCACGAGAATGGTCTTATGCAAGGTCCATTAGCACAAATGAGGGGATATCTCAATACTTACTGCTGAAGGAGCTCTGAACAAAAGTCTTTCAGTTTTATAGACCTAGAATATGGACTGGAGAAGGGCTGCGAGTAGAGAAGTCTACTGGGTCCTGAATAAGACTGAAGACAAATGTCCTAGGGAGATCTTGATATGAGCCCCTGAAGAAGAACTCAGAGAAACCAGAAATAAAGCATCTGAGTTAGGAATGCAAAAAGGCATAAGACCATGACCTTGCGATGGATACAGTTAATACATGTAATCCCAGAATCTGAGATTCATAAGGCAGGAAGACCAGGAGTTCCTGAATTTCATGATTGAATGAGTCTTAGCAGGTACATTACCAGTCAACAATTTTTCATCCCAATAGAGAGCTAGGAGGCTTCCAAGTTCTGTATGAATACTTTGCCCCTAGCACTAATTTATGACTCTGGATTGCAGCCAGCAAGTTGGAGCTGATTTGAAGGTCTTCAGGCTGAGATAGTATCAATGAGATCAGAATACCCACAAAATACCACAGTCCTACATGGAAATGGGAACTTGCAGTGTAAAAACAGATATTAGTTATACAGTTATGCTAATAGGGCTCCTGCCCTAGAGCTTTTAATCTGGTCTAGATTTTGTCTGTTTTTGCTTTGTTTTGTTTGAGAGAGGGTCTAACGTAGACCAAGGACCATTACCATTACCATTATCCTTAGTAAAAGGATACCCCTTGTACCTTCATGTAGCCCTTAACCCCTGGCTAATTCTGTTCTGAGAACATATTTGAAAGGCAAGGTCAAGAGGACCAAAAGTTTGAAGCTAGCATGGGCTACATTATGAGCTCAGGCCAACCTGGGTTACATAGTGAGATCCTGTCTCAAAGGGAGAAAAAAGAGGAAACAAAACAATTGGGGTTTTGTTTTGTTTTACAAAATATACCTATCCTAAGACTTAGCCCATACACCCACATAAAATCTACCTTCTTGGCTGGGCATGGTGGCACATACTTTTAACCCCAGCACTCAGGAAGCAGAGGCAGGCAAGATCTCTATGAGTTTGAGGCCAGCCTTATCTACATAGTGAGTTCCAAGACAGCCAGGACTACATAAAGAGACCCTGTTTTAAAAAACAGAACAAAACAAACAAACAAAATCTATCTTCTTTTTTTTCAAAATCTATCTTCTTATCACAGATTCTTGAGTGACAATCTTACAAAATCTTAATACATCTTATTATGTATATGTATGTGCACACATTTTATTTTGTTTATTGTTGTTGTGATGCTAGTGATAGGCTTTGGCACATGTTGGACATGCCACTGAACTCTGACCCTACTGTAGAGAGCCGCGTGTAGCCGCACCCTAAAGATGGCTCTGGCTTCTACCCTCTGCCTTCCCGATGGCAAACACTCTTTATGGTAAACAGCTCCTTATTTGGCTGTGGCTGGATTCGTGTGTTGCTGGCATATGCGTGAACCTGTGGACAGTGCCCACGTGGCTGCTTGGGGTTGGCAGCCCAGCCCTACTTAGGTGCTGGGAGAGGCTTGCCCCAGCGAGAGAGACACAATGCAATTAATCAAAGGTCTGAATAAACTGTGATGAGAAGGATCCCGGTGTCGCGTCTTTCTTGCTGGTCGAGGCGGGCGCGACACCCTACGTATCTTTTTTTTCTGAGCTGAGGATCAAACCCAGGGCCTTGCACTTGCTAGGCAAGTGCTCTACCACTGAGCTAAATCCCCAACCCCATCCCTACATATCTTAATGTTATTTTTCATTAATCTAAATGCAAAGTTGTACCTTTGGTGTTGCAACTTTGATGTCCTATTAGCTCTATATTCTTGGGGCTTGCTCTCAATCTTTCTCCTCTCTTCTGTATCCTCTGCCCCTGTTGGTGTTAGCATTTTAAACATTTACATAAATTCAGGAAAAGCGGGCCTCTGCTTGCTCCAGGCTTTAGCTTTCACATTAAGAGCCACATTGTCCCTGGCACCATTCTCTCACAACCTGTATTATGCTCCTGTAGTCTTTTCATAAGTTTCCTGGAATGTCCCTTCCTCTGCCTTCCTTGTTTATATTCTCTCTGAAGGTTGCCTAACCCCAGTCTCTCATACCTAGTGCTCACAACCTGGTTTGTTTGTTTGTTTGGTTTTGGTTTTGGTTTTGGGTTTTGTTTTGTTTTGTTTTGTTTGGGGGAGGGGGAGTTTCGAGACAGGGTTTCTCTGTGTAGCTTTGAGGCTTTCCTGGAACTCACTTGGTAGACCAGGCTGGTCTCGGACTCATAGAGATCCGCCTGGCTCTGCCTCCCGAGTGCTGGGATTAAAGGCATGCGCCACCACTGCCCGGCACAACCTGTTTTGCCCCATCCCCGTGTATACTAGTTTCATACTGACAATGCTTTATTTGCTAGTGATCTGGAAAACTAAAGATTCTGACATGACTTTTTTCTACTCAGCATTGTATTGTTCAATTCCTATAGAAACATTAGTCATTCAATATTTTCATTTTAGAAGATACCTAAAAGATGCCTGCCTACTTTTTCGGACAGGAAAGAAGAGAGTGTCCGTGTATTCATGTGGCTTCATTTTGTCAGTGGCTGAGAGGTATGCCTGATGTTCAGTAAGCAGAAGCCAGGCATGCTGGAGGTCATTCCTATGAGACATTTCTGCTTAGCTGAAAATTGTACTCAAATACCAATGAAACCTTCTTTAAGAACTACTTTACTTATAAAGACACCCTTCTTCAGTTTCTCATTAAATGGATAGGTATGTAGATGTGTAAATTCATAATGTAATGCTTTTTTTGTGGGAAGCAGTCTGTTTTGTTCTTGTTGATTTGAGAATGGGTCTCACCATGTACCCCTGGCTGGCCTGGAGCTTGATGTATAGACCACCACTGCCAGCCAGGAACCGTATTGTTATGTAGCCAAGGCTGGCTCCCAACCCCAGCCTTCCTGGTACCTGGGATTACAGATGTGAATCACTCACCCAGCTCACAATTATATAAACTTTAATAACATTTTATTTCTTCTAGAAAGTATAGTGCAATATTAGTATATCATAATGTTTATTCATCTCTGTGTGACTAATTGTCCCAACACTCAGTGTATAAGAAGAAACATTTCCCTTACAGTTGCTGCAGTTTACCAGATGCTTACTTACCTCTTTGGTTCTGGAACATAGGCTTGAATAACACATAAATCCAGATGTTCAGAAGGGCTGAGGTCATCCCAGGGTACAGTAGGAGATGGTCTAGTTTATATACCCTCACAGGAATATCTGAGCCTTGGTTCCTTGCTGTGTGTGGCTTTCTATGAGGTTACTTAACAGTGTTACTGCCAGACTTTCCGAGGAGAGAAGGAACTTTCAAGAAGGAAGTTATATTCTCTTATAACCTAATCTGTGAAACAGCATCCCATCGCTTCATCCCAGTATTCCTATAGCTGGTGAGGTCAGCTCACACTTGAAAGCAAAGCATTTATAACACCGATCATAGGAGTCAGAGATCACTGAGGCTGTCTGCCACAAATAGAGAAGCAATCCTGTAATCTGCAAGGCCCCGTGATAATCATTTCACATCAAACAGAGATTGTGTTTTGCAAATATCAGTTGAGGATGCGGTTGTAGACCTCTCGTGGGAGGAGTGGCAACTGCTTAACCCTGCTCAAAAGAGCTTGTATAGAGATGTGATGTTGGAAAACTACAGCAGTCTTGTCTTCTTGGGTGAGAATTTCTGCTGTAATTTAGTGTGTGCATAGCAACCATCCCTCAGATGTGTTTACTGATTTGTATATAAATTTTACATTTCTTCATTTCTATACCATTTCTATATATGTTGTTTTTTTTAGTCACCTCTTTTATGTCATAGTCTTTAAGGTTTTTTTTTTCAGATTTATTTATTTTATGTGCATGTGTGTTTTGCCTGAATGAAAGCATTTACACAACATACATGTCTGGTGACAGAAGATGTCAGAAGATGTGGGTTGGATCCCCTGGAACTGGGGTTACAAATGGTTGTGAAACACCATGTGGGTGCTGGGAACTGAACCTAGGCAAATGCTCTTAACCCGCTGAGCCATCTCTCCAGCTCCTATATTTCATGGTCTTTATAATAAAAAGTTCTTTATGCTTGAATCTCTCATCTTAAGCAACTGGGCTCAAATTCCCTGCTTCCAGTTGACAGGTTGTCAGACCATCAAACCTGATTTGGCTGTCAAGCTGCATCAAGAAGATTCGCAGGTAGCAGATGAAGGAATCCTAAGTCAAAACTTCTTAGGTAAGAAGTAACAAACATTATTAGAAAGGGTGAAAATTAAGTCTCAAGAGTTTTAAGGACAGATTTGAAACATTTGAAGTGTTGTTCATAAGTTGTATTTAAAGTTCCTAAATCTTGAGACAACTGTAGTGGCAAAGATCCCAGGGCAGAAAATATCTTTATAATTAAATATTTGAGAGTATTATGGTAGTAATAATTTGAGAGTAAAAGATTCCAAAGGCCTGGAAATCATGATAAAACTTTGAATTTATCAGAATTTTTAAAGATTACTAGATATTGTGTTGAAGTCAGAATTACAAACTTGACTGGAAGTAGTACTGACAGTACTAGGTAGAACTAAGGATCTTGTGGCAGAAACAAAGGGTAGAAATACATGTACCCACACAGTAGCAGCAACAGGCTAATTTAGTCAAACCACTTTAAGTTATTTTCAATTTTCTTACATAGATTCTCAATTTGAAGCCCTGGGTATCTTGAAATTCACTGTGTAGCTCAGACTAGCCTGGTACGCATGGCATTTCTTCTACCTCAGCCTATAGAGTGCTGGGATTATAGGTATCGGTTATGAGTTGTTAAAGGTTATTTTTAACACCAATCCTATACCAAAACCTTTAAATATATAAATCAATCGCGTCATTATTGTTTAATACACTTCACTAGTTTAGATGAAATAGAGTTTATATATATATATATATATATATATATATATATATATATGAGATTTGCAATACTAGGAATTAATGCTAGGATTTTGTATATACTAAGCAGGTACTCTGCCACTGAACTACATCCTAACTCCTTTTTGTTTGTTTTCTAGACAGAGTCTTAATATGTAGCCCTAGTTGTTCTAGACCTTGTTTTATAGACCAGGCTGGCCTTGAACTCATAGAGATCCTCCTGACTCTGCCTCCTGAGTGCTGGGATTAAAAGCATGTACCACTGTGCCTGACTTCTAGCTCTTTTTTTAAAAAAATTATATTTTAAGATATTGTCTCACTAAATTGCCCGGACTGGATTTGAATTTGCAAAGCTCCTGAGTAGCTGGGATTAAATAAATATATTCTGTGATCTTATTTTTTAGATTTATAGATTTATTTATTTTCTATTTGTGAGTATTTTGCTTGAATGTGTGTAACTGGACCATGTGTGTACCAGGTGCTCAAGGAGGTCAGAAGGTATCAGATCCCCTGGAACTGAAGCAATGGATTATTGTAAGCCACTATGTGGGTACTGGAAACCAAACCTTCTGCAAGAGCAACAAATATTTTTAATCATTAAGTCATCTCTCCAGCACCTTATTGTTATTTTTAAATTACAGTCTTTGAGTCTGGGCATAGTGGTATATGCCTTTATTCCCACCACTTAGGAAGTGGAGACAGGAGGATAAGGAGTTCAAGGCTATTCTCAGCTACATAGTGACTTTGATGCCAGTCTAGGCCAAATGAGAGCTTGGCTCAAAAAACTCACAAAACACAAAATTACTATGGTTTCTTCTCTAACTTTTCATAAAATAACTTGCTACAAATTCTGCAAGCAGACTCTGATTTTATCTTGTGATTCTTGCTTTAATCTCCAGACTTAAGCCAGATAGCGGTAGTAGTGCACATCTTTAATCCCAGCACTTAGGAGGCAGAGGCAGGCAGACAAGTTACAGGACAGCCAAGGCTATACAGAGAAAAAGTCTAGACAGCCCCCCCCAAAAAAAACTCCAGACTTTATTATCCTTCATATCTATTCATGAAACATCAAGCCTTCATTTCATTCTCCTTCAGATCAGCAACACTGGTTGGTCCCTTCTCTCAAATTCTAATATTTGATAGTTAGATAATGTCTTTATTCCCTACCAAAAAAAAAACCCTGAAAAAAAAAAGAATAATGCTTTTTATTTGAGATCCTGCTAAACCTTCCATCATGGAACTGAAGTAGAAACCATGGAAGAATGCTGCTTATTGGCTTGTTCCTCCTGGTTTGCTAAAGGTTTTTTTTGTTGTTTTGTTTTTTTTTTTTCCTTATATACCCAGGACCACTTGCCCAAGGATAGCACTGCCCACAGTGGGCTGGGCCTTCCCACATCAATCATCAATCAAGAAAATGTCCCACAACCTTGCCTACAGGCAAATAGGTTGGGGCATTTTTCTCAATTGAGGTTTCCTCTTTTCAGATGACTTTAGCTTGTGTTGAGTAGACAAAAAGACTAACCAACACCACCATCTTCAGTGATGAGCTCAACTGATTTGATGAAAATTATATTGGCTATTATGCTCAGAGAATAGTGACCTACAATACCACTTTAAAATATTCAAAAAAGGGCTGGAGAGATGGCTCAGTGGTTAAGAGCACTGACTGCTCTTCCTCCTGAGTTCAATTCCCAGCAACCACATGGTGGCTCACAACCACTTGTAAAGAGATCTAGTGCCCTCTTCTGGCCTGCAGGGATATAATAAATAAATACATTATAATAATAAATACATTTAAAAATATTCCAAAAAGATGTGGTGGCACACATCTTTAATTCCAGGACTCAGGAGGTAGAAATAGGTGGATCACTGTGAGTTTGAGACCAGCCTAGTCTACCGAGAAGATCCAAGGCAGCTCAGGCTACACAGAGAGACCCTGTCTCATAACAAACAAACAAATAAAATATTCAATAAAATCCTCTTCAAAATATTCAGCAAAGCCAAAAGTCGCAGCACATGCTTCTAATCTTAGTATCTGTGAAGTAGAGCAGAACAGTGAGTTGGAATCTAGTATAGCCTTGATAGTGTATTTGAGTCCAGCATATATAAAACAAGTTTGAGGCAAGCCTAGAATACACAGTGAGATCATTTCTCAAAAAAAGAAACAGGCCAGGTGGTGGTGGCGCACACCTTTAATCCCAGCACTCGGGAGGCAGAGCCAGGCGGATCTCTGTGAGTTCGAGGCCAGCCTGGGCTACCAAATGAGTTCCAGGAAAGGCGCAAAGCTACACAGGGAAACCCTGTCTCAAAAAACAAAAAGAAAGAAACAGACAGGACTGGACAGATGGATCAGCAGTTACAGGACTGGACAGATGGATCAGCAGTTACAGGACTGGACAGATGGATCAGCAGTTAAGAGTGCGTACTACTCTTCCAGAGGATCGAGTTCACCCATGTTGGGAGGCTCACAACTACCTGTAACTCCAGGTCAGACGATCACATGCCTCTACCTTCCATGGGCACCTACACCTATACGTCCATACCCACACTTAGACATACCCATATACATAATTAGTAAAATTGATCTTTAAAGAGTGAAAGATATTTAGGAGTTTAGCTCTACAGTAGAGCAATTGCCTGACTTACACAAGGCCTTTGGTTCAATTCCCATTGCCAGAAAAAAGCAAAAGTACAGGAAAACCAGTCAAACAAAAAAATTTAATAACGGTCATGTGGAAACTAGAAAAGATTGCACTTAAAAGGCAAAACACTATCCTAATATTACACAAATATTTTTTTTTCTTTGAATATGGTCTTCCAGTCTGGCCTCAAGTTACTTAAGTCTTCAAGAATAACCTTGAGCTGTGCTCACTCTAAAGTTATAGAAAGCTTTCTTGTGGTTTGCAATTCGTATTTTAGTGTTATATGTAGATTAATTGTATTTGTTTATAGGTTCAATTATTTGCTCACTTGAAAAGAGATAACTGTCAAACTGTGATTAGAGGAAACTTAAGAGGCTGAGGCAGAAAGAGCACCACAAGTTCAAGCCCAGTTTGACCTACAGAATGAAACTGTCTCAAAAAGCCGAAAGTGTTGGTGAGATGAGGCAGTCAGTGCACTTGCAACCAAGCATGGCACCCTGGGTTTCATTCCTGAGCTTACATGGTAGGGAGATAACTGACTCCCTGAGTTGTCATGATTTCCAAGCATGTATGTGCGCACACACACACACACACACACACACAAATAAATAAATGTAACACATTTTTTTTATTCGTTTTAGTTTTTTGAGAAAGGGTTTCTCTGTGTAACAGCTCTGGCTGTCCTAGAACTCACTTTGTAGACCAAGGTGGTCTCAAACCACAGAGATCCGCCTGCCTCTGCCTCTCAAGTGCTGGGATTAAAGGTGTGCGCCACCACCACCTGGACAAAAGACTTGTTTTAATGATGGTCAAGTTACTGATGTCAGTGATTTAGTTGATGATATTAAAAGAGATCATTTAAAAGGATTTTTTTTTCATCTTTATTTTGTGTATGTGTTCTCTACTTCTGCCATGTGTGCCCTAGGGATTGGAGTCAGGCACCTTTACTCACTAAGTCATCTTGCTGACTCTGAAATTGTTTTCTTCCTTCTTTTATTCATTTATTTTTATTTTATTTATTTATTTATTTATTTTTGAGACAGGATCTCAACTATGTAGATTTGGTTAACCTGGCTATGTAGACCAGACTGGCCTTAAATGCACAGAGATCTGCCTGCCTTTGTCTTCCAAGTGATGGGATTAAAGATGTATGCCACCACAAGAAGCTACTGAGATTTTTTTTTTTTTTTTTTTTTTTTTTTGAGCTGAGGATCCAACTCAGGGCCTTGCGCTAGCTAGGTCGAGCGCTCTACCACTGAGCTAAATCCCCAACCGTGAGTTTTTTTTCTTTTTAAATGAAACTATGGTATGGAAAATTAATGTTTCTCATCTTTCAGATATAAAGTTAGTAGCCTGTACTTGTTTACCTCTTGGCCAGTGTTTCTTCCTTTATATCATTCAAAAGTAAAGTGTGTTCTAATGTTTCTTTTATATTTGTTTAGTCTTAGATTTTAGTATATTTTGTTTAGGTAATTACCTGCCTTCTATGACCTGTTTTTTTGTTTTGTTTTGTTTTTTGTTTTTTTGTTTTTGTGGTTTGTCTTTTTTGTTTGTTTATTGTTTTTTGTTGTTGTTTTTAGACAGGGTTTCTTTGTGTAGTTTTGGTGCCTGTCCTGGATCTTGCTCTATAGAACAGGCTGGCTTTGAACTCACAGAGATCCACATGGCCCTGCCTCCCGAGTGCTGGGATTAAAGGCGTGCACTGTGGTATCTATGTTCTGGATATATACTTGAAAAATCACAGGTTACTGAAAATTTATAACATTTGTAATTTAAAATGTTGGTGAACTAAGAGAGGCACTGCAGGATGTAATAAGTCTTAGTCCTCCTTGCTGCTAAGAACCCTGTTACATCCTGCAGCTTTGCATTTATTGATTGTTACACAAAAGAACTTTTAGAAAGTCAGTTTCTGAATACCAGAACCTTTAATCTGATCTAAGAGTTGTCTGAAGGAGCTCATCACTTAAGCAACTCTGATTTGCCAGGAATGCCTTGTAACTGAGGTCATGCAAATGTTTTGAAGCCCCCAAAGGAAAAGCAACTTCATAAATCTCAGATAACAATCACTGTTATTTATAATAGATTACCTCACAGCCTAGGTACTGCGGCTCTTCTATATTTCCTACCACATTAAAATTTCAATTTCATGTTTCAGTATCCAAGACAAATGCCCGGAGTTCTAGTATTTGGGAGACTGAGTCTGAAGGATTTTGAGTTGGAGGGCTGTTTGGGATACACAGAAAAACTGTTTCCAAAAACAAAAAGAAATTAGCCTAATTAGGTTACATTATTCGAGGGCTTACCTTCTCCCCAGGATAGTAGGCTCTATTTCAGAAGCTTTATTTGTAAGTATAATCATTGAAGAAATTATCTAGTGTGGTTCTTCCCCCCTCCCCCTTTTTTAGAAATCTGGCTAGAAAGTTATTCTGAACTATCTCCTCAAAATAAGCAAGACAAGCTTAAAAGAATGGGGAGAAGCTATGGAAATATTGGAGGAAATATTTCAGTCAAGCATGAACTTTGTTTAGAAATGAGACTTCAGCCGGGCAGTGGTGGCACACGCCTGTAATCCCAGCACTCGGGAGGCAGAGGCAGGTGGATCTCTGTGAGTTCGAGGCCAGCCTGGTCTACAAAGTGAGTTCAAGGACAGACTCCAAAGCTACAGAGAAACCCTGTCTTGAAAAAAAAAGAAAGAAAGAAAGAAATGAGACTTCATAAATGTGGCACACATGAAAAAAGTCTAAAACATCCTTCTGATTTTTTTGTTCCAAAAAGTAACTCTGGAAGAAAAAAAATCAAGGTCAGTATGAAATTATTATTTTATCTAAAATCTGACAGAACCCATGATGAAGTAAAATACCATGATTTTAATAAATCTATATAAAAACTAGCAGTAAAGAATCATGGCTCATTACAAATCATATAACAAAGTCAAGAGTCTATTTATGTATGGAATATGGTAAAGTTTTTAACAAGAAATCACAGCTTACTATACACCAGAGAAATACAAAAGAGAAGCCCATTGGAAGTGGGGAAACTTTTGCACACAAGTCACTGCTCGCTATTAACCAAAGGACTCACTCAGTAAAAAAAAAACCATATAGTTGCAATGAATGTCAGAAGGCTTTCAGTAGAAAGTCACTGCTCATTCAGCATTAGAGAATTCATACTGGAAAGAAGCACAAAGCTTGTAGTAGTGTATGTGGAAAAGCCTTCAGCAGAAAACTACAACAAAAAAGACATGCAATAATAATTCATACATTAAATAAACCTTATGGTTGCAATGATTGTGGGAAAGCTTTCTCTCAGAAACTGAAACTTATCGCTCATCAAAAAATACATAAAAGAGAAAAACCCTATAAATGTAGTGATTGTGGAAAAGCTTTCTTTTGGAATTCACAATTTATTACTCATCAGAGATCACATAAAGGGAAGGATCCTCATGTATGTAGTGAATGTTAAAATGCTTCAAAAGGAACTCCCTTCTCATTAGGCATCAAAGGACTCATACAGGAGAGAAACCATATGGATGCAGTGAACATAGTGAGGCCTTCATCAGAAAGCCACAACTTATTAAACATCAGATGATCCATACAGGAAAGAAGAACTATCAATGCTGTAATTGTGAAGAAGCCTTTTTCAAAAAGTCAGAGCTAATAAGACATCAAAAAGGCCACTTAGGAGAGAAACTTTATAGGTGTGAGCGTGGAAAAGCATACTTTGGAAAGTCACAACTCCTAACACATCAGAGAACTCACAATGGGGAGAAACCCTATAAATGCAGTGAGTGTGGAAGGGCCTTTTTCCAGAAGTCAAGCGTGGTATCGCATCAGAGGCCACATACAGGTGAGAAACCCTATGAATGCAGTGAATGTGGGAAAACCTTCAGTGAGAAGTCAAGCCTTATTCATCACCAGAGAACCCACACTGGAGAAAAGCCTTTTGAAAACACAGCTCCTTTGACATCAGAGAATTCATATAGGTGAGAAACCTATGAATGCAGTGAGTGTGGGAAAGCATTTGTCCAAAAAGTACAGCTCATTAAGCATCAGAGGAGAGAAGACCTATAAATGCAGTGGTTGTGAAAAAAACTTTTTTTGATAAGCCACAGCTTATGCTTCATCAGAGAATCCATACAGGAGAGAGACCCTATAATTGTGGTGAATGTGGGAAGTCTTTCACTAGAAAATCACATCTTATGAGGCATCAAAATATTCATACAGGGCTGGAGAGATGGCTCAGAGGTCAAAAGCACTGACTGCTCTTTCATAGGTCCTGAGTTCAATTCCCAGCAACCACATGGTGGCCCACAACCACCTAATGAGATCTGGTGCTTTCTTCTGGTGTGGAGATAGAATACTGTATATGTAATAAATAAATAAATCTAAAAAAATATTCATACAAGAGATAAAAACTATGGGTGCAAACAATCTGGTGCTAAATTTCTCAGGAAGTCACATCTCATCATACATCAAAGAAATCATAAATAGAAGCCATATAAATGCAAGGAACTAGGGTTGGTAGAGTGCTTGCCTAGCAAGCGCAAGGCCCTGGGTTAGGTCCTCAGCTCTGAAAAAAAAAATGCAAGGAACTTGGATAGATGCTATCAGATGTCCTCTTAATGCTTCTTAAGAATACATAGAAGAATCTCCTATCAAAACCATCATGAAAAAAAAAACTTTGGGAGTTGGGAATCACTAGAAAGAATTCGGAAAAGAGACTTTTTGTAGACACAGACAATATGAAAAGTAGTTTTCCCAGAAGACACAACTTATTGCCTGTTGGATAAGTTGTCAAGGTAACAATGTTTTCAGTACTGCTAGAAATAGCACTGGAGCTTTCAGTGAGAAGTCACAAGTATTAAACAGGAGAAAAGCTACTATAGCAAGTGAGCCAAAGATTTCATCTGAAAAGGACAACCCATTGACCACTAAAGAATTCTAACAAAAGGATCCCCTGAATAAGTTCAAACTGATGATTTTAAGAGTGTAATTAGTGTGATTCTACTCAAGTGATTTTGTGAGGAAGTTGTGTTCATTATATATAAATCACTACAAAAAGTAGTCTTTGTTTGTTTGTTTGGTTGGTTGGTTGGTTGGTTGGTTGATTGGTTTTGGTTTTTGAAGACAGGGTTTCTCTGTGTAGCCTTGGCTGTCCTGGACCTCACTCTGTATACTCTGGCCCCAAACTCACAGAGATTCACCTGTCTCTGCTCCCCAAGTGCTCAGATTGAAGGTGTGCAGCACTACTGCCCAGCAAAAGTAGTCTCTTTTAAACAGATGTTTGTAAACACATCTGGTTTCTGCTGTGGAGAAGTAATGGACCAGATGAACTCTCTTGTCTTTTTCTTTTTTTTCTTTTTTTAAGGATTTGGTTTTTTGTGGTTGTTTTGTTTTGTTTTGTTTTGTTTTGTTTTGTTTTGTTTTTCGAGAGACAGGGTTTCTCTGTAGCTTTGGAGCCTGTCCTGGACTAACTCTGTAGACCAGGCTGGCCTTGAACTCACAGAGATCCACTTGCCTCTGTCTCTCGAGTGCTGGGATTACAGGTGTGCGCCACCACCGCCCAGCGACTCTCTTGTCTTAAACAACTAGAAACTGTAAATATATGTGAAATATTTTTACTTTAAGATTTTAATTGCCATCTAGAAGATTTATGTATTTGTGGGGTATAGTATGGCATTTCAGTACACATACATAATGTTCAAAATCCTCTCCATTAACTTTGGGTTGTTGTTGAGACAAAGGTCTCACTATGTATCATTGTCTGGCCTGGAACTCTCTATGTAGTCTAGACTGGCTTTGAACTCACACTGATAATGTCTGCCTCTATCTCCTGAGTGCTGGATTAAAGGTATGTACCACCATGCCTGGCTTCTATTAGCTATTTTTGAATACTTGGTTTTGTTTTATGCTGTTACATTGCTGTGCTGTTATTGGAAGCGGCACACCTGGACTCATTAACTATCTCTACCCACTCTCTTTCCAAATCCTCCCAAAGTTCTAGTAATAACATTTATTTTCTCCTTTAAAATCATTATTAGTGTTTAATATCTGTATGCAATGTTTATCTTTCATTGTTGGTCTTATTTCATTTCATATAAGTTCCTTGGATTCTATCTATATTGCTAAAAGTGACAGAAATTCTCTTTGGTGGATGAATAATACTCCTGTGTATACATAACACATTTGCTTTTTCTATTCGTGTTCTGTTCAGGCACTTAAGTTGAGTCCATCTATTCAGTAACAATGATGTGGACATAAAATAAACACAGGTTAGTAGTCCCCATTATAGACAGGCAAATGGAGGTGAACCTTATTACCCAGCTTACTGCCTGGTAACAATTTCCAGGTGTTCAGGAATAGAACCAAACTAAATTATACTGAACTAAAAAGACAGGCTTGACTTTGGGTGAGCTCACAGTATCTATACTTTCCAAGGAAAGTCCTAGAGGAGGTAGAACTTTGAAGTGGTGGGGCGTCAGAAATCTGAAGGATTTCCCTTGAGTCCTTTGGCTTAATCAAAGTTTGCACATCTGTCTGATAAAGGAAATATCCTGATGCCAGAATAGAAAGCACAGGATGTAAAGCAGTAGGTTAGTGGCTCATTGAAGGCTGGAAATAGGTTCCTACCAGTCAGAGGTGAAACAACTTGGAAAGTATGGGCAGCATGTAGCAGATGGTCGTTTCAGTATTAGAGCTAATTATTCCTACTTTAAAGCTACTGGTCCACAGTGTCTGACATAAAAAAAAAAAAAATCATCTGGCATTCAAATACTCAAGAAAATGCTGGGCATGGTGGTACATGCCTTTAGTCCCAAAACTTGGAATACAGAGGCTGGAGGATTTCTGAGTTTGAGGCCAGCCTGGTCTATATATAAAACTTTCTAAAGATTCAAATGGGACTAATAGGGCTCAAAACATTACTGAAGTTTTTTTAATGCTTGGTAGAATTAAGAGCAGTTTAAACATTGAAAATAAGTGAACTTGATAAGTGACAATTATTCCAGTGATATACAAAAAGAGAAAGCAAACAAACAAAAATGCATTTGAAGGCTGGTATATAAATCAGTTGATGTAGCATTTACCTGGCATGAGTGAGACACTGGTTCAGTTGCCTGTACTGCCAAATGAGGGGAAAAGTGTTGTCAGCCAGGTAATCTTAGCCCTTTGTCAGATAGGACAGGAGGATAGTGTCTGTATCTCAAAAACTTAAAGATTATTTGAGGAAGAGCTGAAAATGTTCTAAGCAGGATAAAAAAAAAAAAAAGCGAACCCCACAGGATGCTCAACAAACCCAAGGCTGAAGTACATGGAAAATCTCAGTTATGCACACCACACTGGTGAAAACCAGACATCAACTGAACTATTTTAAAACACCTAAAAAGAAAGAGATAATACACAGGAACAAAGAGTGGCAGCATGTTAGCTGGTCAGAGATATATAAGTTAGAAGATGAAGGGGCATGAAGTAATGCAGAGTGTAAATTTATAATTAATTTGAATAGGAGAGCAGTTCTGGGAATAGAGGCTCTGTGGGCAAATATAAAAATGTTTTAAGATTTTTTTAATAAATTGACTATTTAGGACCAAAGCACTTATCACATATTTTAAGCTTCTAGGCTCTTAGAAGTTCAATAACATTTAAATGATAATAGTTTAACTATGACTGCATCATCTGGGTCAGTAACCTGTTCTTGAACTCTGGTGAGCTGCATGTAGAGCAACTGAAGACCAGGAAATGTATGTGGTACTGGTTCTGTGCTGATTGCCCTCTACCTCTGTCTAGCAACTCAGAATCTATCTTCTAGAGATGGATATCCTGGGACTTCTTCTTAGATTTGAACCATAGGCACCACTAAGTGAGATCTGTCCCATTCCTGGTTCTTTGTGTTGGGCCTTTGTTTTGGTACTTCTGTGTAGCTAGCAGTCTTTCTTATGTTGCTGAAACACTCTAGCTTTCAGCTAACAACATGCCTTCTTACTTTTCAGACTTAAGGGTGATAATTTCCCTGAGTACGTGCTCATCACTGGTGTGTTGAATTCTGAACACATATCTGTAAATAAACCCTTTACTAAACATTCTTTTTTTAAAAGATTTTTTTTATTTATTTATTTATTTATTTATTTATTTATTTATTTATTTATTTATTTTATTATGTATACGGTATTGTGCCTGCAGGCCAGAAGAGGGCACCAGATCTCATTGTAGATGGTTGTGAGCTACCATGTGGTTTCTGGGAATTGAACTCTGGACCTCTGGAGGAGCAGCCAGTGCTCTTAACTTCTGAGCCATGTCTGGGAATTGAACTCTGGACCTCTGGAGGAGCAGCCAGTGCTCTTAACTTCTGAGCCATGTCTCCAGCCTGACTAAATGTTTTGGTTTTTTAATAATTTTTTATTTAAATTTTTTTATTTGTTTTTCATACCAACCACAGATTCCCCTTTTATCCCGCCTCTTGCTCCCTCCTAACCTCCTCCCCCTGATCCACCCCCATCCCCTCCAGGCCTCCCATGGAGAGTCAGCAAAGTCTGGTACATTCAGTTGAGGCTAGACCAAACCCCTTCCCCCTGCATGGTGATCAAGGTGTCTGATCATAGGTAATGGGCTCCAGAAAGCCAGCTCATGCACCAGGGATGGATCCTGATCCCACTGCCAGGGGCTCCTCAGACAGACCCAGCTACACAGCTGTGTCCCATATGCAGAGGGTCTAGTCTAGTCCCATGCAGGTTCCACAGCTGTCAGTCTAAAGTTCATGAGTTCCCATGAGCTTGGTTCAGTTATCTCTGAAGACTTCCCCATCATGACCTTGACTCCTCTTGCTCATATAGTCCCTCTTCCCTCTCTTCAACTGGGTTCCCAGGGCTCAGCCTGGTGCTTGGTTGTAGATCTCTGCATCTGCTTCCATCAGTTACTGGATGAAGGCTCTATGATGACAGTTACGGCATTCACCTGCTGTGGATATGGCTCTGTGTAAATAAAATTCTGATTGGCCAGTGGCCAGGCAGGAAGTATAGGTGGGACAAGAGAGAAGAGAATTCTGGGAAGTAGAAGACTGGAGAGAGACATCGCCAGCCGCCGCCATGAGAAGCAACATATAAAGACACCGGTAAGCCACAAGCCATGTGGCAAAGTATAGACTAACAGAAATGGGTTAATTTAAGATAAAAGAAGTAGATAACAAGACGCCTGCCTCGGCCATACAGTTTCTAAACAATGTAAGTTTCTATGTGCTTTCTTGGTTGGGTCTGAGCGACTATGGGACTGGCGGGTAAGAGAGATTTGTCCTGACTGGGCCAGACAGGAAAACTCTAACTACAAATGGCGCCCAACGTGGGGCAAGCATTTCCACCTAAAACCTAAGAAAAAAGATTCTAAGACGGAGCTAAAAACAGCTTCCTAATTGTCTCTCTCAAGTTAGCAGCAGCCAGCCGGTTTGAGCTACTATGGCAGTGGCTGGCGGGTTTGAGCTACTATGGCGGGTTCCTGGTGTGTGCGTCTGACCTGCAATGTGGCGGGAATGAGGAGTCTACAAGCGGCACTTTACTCTGCTGCATGATGGATTTAGCCTTTGCTAGTTTAAAAAAAAAAAAAAAGATTTCTGGGCTATGCACTGCTTTGATAGAACTGCTTCTGATTGTTGATGGTACACATAGCTCCAGACCCAGAGCTGGCAGTAAACTGTACCACCGCCATGTTGGGAAGCTGAGGTGGACGGAGCCAACAGCCACAACGGCATTTCAGGCTTACAAAGATGGATATTACACAGAGAATCTGGTTTATGTTGTCTTTGGGATTTTTAACTAAAAAAAAAGATTTGATCGTAAAAGATGTTCAGTTAAACAAATATGTAAATTTTAAAGGTACCTTGACTTCAAAATTTGGATATAAGGATATGTTGCTTTAGAAAAGAGTCTCTGCTTTTGTTTCCACAGAAAGCCAGAGGCTATGGATTTGTTCCAGATTAAGATACATCAGGTTTGATCAGCCAAGACCACCTGAAAGGTCTCAGATGACACCATGGCCCAAATGATCCAACATCCAGAATGGTTTCAAGGCAACTGGCTCAGAGGTTCAGCCTAATGGACTACTCTATAATCCTAAAATTTTCTTTGTATCCCCATAAGATACAGCACCCCCCTCCAACAGGAAGTAACAAGAAAAACTACGCCCACATTCCCAAAATTATCAAGCTGGCTTTGGAGATGAAATTAGCTCACTCCTTCTCTAAACCCAGACATATTGCTAAAAGAAAAGGTTAAGAGATTTTTATGTCCCAAATCAAAAGAGCCCTCTGGTGTGGGACAGAGAAAAACCAGTATTTTTCTTTAAAACAGGTTGATTATAAATGCGATCTCTTTCTAAAAAAAAAAAGGGAATACGATATAAATATAATAAGATAAAAAGATAGATTAAAAAAGGAACTTACTTCTAAAGAACAACTATGGGACTGTCGGGTAAGAGAGTTTGTCCTGACTGTGGGCCAGGCAGGAAAACTCTAACTACATTCACCAATCTAATTACTAGGGTAAGTCAGTTCAGGCACTCTCTCCACTATTGCTACTAGTATAATCTGGGGTTGTCCTTGTAGATTCCTGGCTAAATGTTCTTCTTAAAAATTGTGTTTTGACTGCCTATGTGTATATGTGTTTGTGTGTGTGTGTGTGTGTGTGTGTGTGTGTGTGTGTGTGTATTTGTGCACCAACTGCATGCTGGTGCCTGTGGAGGTTATAACAGGGCATCAGATCCCTTGGAATGGGAGTTACAGATTGTTGTATTCTACCATGTGGGTGTTTGGAATCAAATGTGGGCCCACTGCAAGAGCTACAAGTGCTCTATACTACTGAGCTATTTCTTTGGTCTCTATTAAATATTTATTGGAATTAATGTTTTAACTGTGTCATTTGTTTTCTCTTGTTAAATGAGAATTTACTAGTCATGAACCTCTGTTGCTAATACATGTTCTCATAGAAAGAACGTAGATTGACATTTGTGTGTCGTAGAACAGACCCATAGGGTCAAGGAAATTGGCTCAAACCAGTTGCCAAGGCATACACATAACGTACTTCCTCATGAGCCAATCTGGAGTCTGCCTGAGGGCCTAGCAACAGGCACTGTCAGAGCTCCTGATTGTGCCCAGCCAATGAGGGATGACCACAAAATGTCATCAGATTGGGGTGCTGTCCAGAGCTTCTGATCATGCCTAGCCAATGAGGGTCAACCACGCAATGTCACCAGATTGCTGTCAGAGCTCCTGATTGTGCCCAGCCAATGAGGGATGACCATGCACTGTCACCAGATTGGCACACAGCCTGGGAATAGGATATATAAGGTTTTTAAGGCTTTCCCCATTATTGAATAAAGAAGTCTGCTGTTTACCTTTTACCTGACTCCTGGTATCTGTGTTGGTGATGCCTAGCTTTCTCACCCCCTCCCCTGAGGGAGCCGTTAGGACCTAGCAACATTTGAGAAAAATTTCACCAAATACCTTATTTCCTCTTTGTTTTAAAAATACAATAGAAATAACAAATGCCAGAGTTTTATGGTTTGGGCACATGTAAATGGCCCTGGAATCTGTTGCCACATGGAAGTTATACCTAAAACCTCTGCAGTAACCAAAACCAAAACGTTTATCAAGCCTTGTGCTGCTTCTGGGACAGCTAAGCAACCTACAAAAAAGCTGGGATTGTATATACATGACTAAAAACAACAGAAGGATGATTCTAAAACTGCAGTGCTGTATAAATAGCCTTGTTTTCTTTCATCCATTCTTTATTACATGCAACTCTTGTGATCTCTACCTTCACAATACTTTTCAGTCATCAGACTTACTAAATATGTTTGCATCTAGGTTAGTTCAAAGCCAAAAAAAAGCCCAGCTAAAATATAAAAGAATAGGAAAAGATTTATTACCTGCTGTTAGTTATTACCTGGCGGTATTTACTATTCAAGAAAAGTCACAAGGAACAACAAAACCCACTATAAGAGTTTATTAGGAGAAGGGACAGAAAGAAATGTGCTTAGGCCTACTGAAAGACTTGTACAGGAGAGGAGGGAGGGTATGTGGGATCCACCTTTTATGGACCCATGCGTGCACATATGGGCTTATGTAGCTACACCATGTATACACATAGATTACAGATCACACTATGTCCAAATTACATAATCATGCAGCAGCACACAGATTATGTGGGCTATAAGGCCCCATAAATGAGTAAACATCTCACCAGCGCATGTACTGTCATGGGGGCATGACTAGAAATCCTATACCTGCAACAGGTGAGAAGAGTGCAGGAGTCATTTCCAAAATTCCCCTTCAACAAAGGAATTATGTGGATTCTATTGAGGGAGCCTCCACATATTTTCACATGGGTGTGGCCATTTTCTAAGCATGCTCAGTTTCTGGTCATAAAACACGTTTAAACAATCAAGATTATGGACAGGAGTGCCTGTGGATATCCTCCACAGATCCCATAAAATTAAATAAAAGATATTTTGAAGGTAAATTTTTATAGGAGCCTGCCCCTCTAGGTGTATCTCTCACTTATTAATCATGAAGTCATCTGCAAAGAGTCAAGTGAACGATCTTTCTCCTCAGTTCTCATCACCATCATCATGCCAAAAAGAAAAATAGCTCTTATAAAACTAAGCTAGCATTGCTTTAGACATTATGACATGGAACAGTAAATTGACTTGAAACAGACTACCAAAGGCCCGGTGCAGGCAGCACCATGCCCTATAATTGCCTAAGTATCTGCCTTACAGACATTGTCTTCAGATGAGTGTGGTGGGTCATGCCTATAATCCCAGAAGTTGGGAGGCTGAATCAAGAGGATTGCCACATATATATTCAAAGCAGCTAGAATATATAATGGGTTCCAGGCTAGCTTAAGCCTATACTTCAAGATCTTGCCTGCATGCCTGTGTGAATTAATTAAAGAATGTTGCATCCCCTTGGATGCAACTAATTTCCTTCCTTTCTTTCTTTCTTTCTTTCTTTCTTTCTTTCTTTCTTCTTTTTTTTTTGTTCCTTTTGTTTTTTTGTTTTTGTTTTTGTTTTTTGAGACAGGTTTCTCTGTAGCTTTGGAGCCTGTCCTGGGCTAGCTCTGTAGACCAGGCTGGCCTCGAACTCACAGAGATCCACCTGCCTCTGCCTCCCAAGTGCTGGGATTACAGGCATGCACCACCACCGCCCAGCAAGAACTAATTTTCATTAGGCAGCATAGAAGTTTTCCCTTCCTGTCTAACCTGTACTCTTTAAAAAAAATTGTCCAATCTGAATTTTGAGAAGATCTTTATGAAGTTTCTGTCTGGACAACTGAAAGAGGCACCATTTACACACTAGCTAGTCTAGATAAACATCTATATCACAAGTCTTGCCCTTAAAGAATTAGCAAATTAAGTATTTTGGTATATAGGCATAATTAGAACACATCATTGTTGAATTACATATATATAACTTGGTAATAGTACTATAATGATCCATCTCCAGTGGTTTCACAATCGGGAGTTTCCTATGGCTTTCCTTATTTGGAACAATGTGAAGTGTTAGGAACCAAGATTTCAGGAACCAAACATGAACCATGGAAAGTACTAGCTAAGCCAGAGAACAAGTCATAAGCCCACTGCCCTTCCCCAGAGCAGTAACACCTGTTTGCTAACCGGAGGCTCCCAAAGATAAGAACATTCCACAGTCAGGTGCCATGGCAACCGAAGGTAAAGAGCATTCCATGGTCAGGTAGCCTAGCAACAGAACAAATGGCCCCTGACCAGTGACCTTAGCCGACTTCTTGCAGTTGCACGACCTGCACATCTCCCATGTTCTGCACACCTTCCATGTCCCTTTCCCTTCCCTCCTTCCTGCCCCTTCCCCTCTTATGCTATATAAGCCATGTGGAGAAAAATAAAGATTGGCGGCTTCATCAGAATACTGTCTTGCTGTCGTCTCTTGTGTCCTCTGTCTTTCATTCACTCCCACAGGTGGGTCACCCCCGTTGAAACCCCGCTGGCCAGGGCAGTGAAGGGAGAGTCCACAGTGAGTATAATTAGTAAATTTTATTTACTTTATGTTTTTCTACATTTAGGAGGCAATGTAACTTTGATGATTGTTGGAGACTGCCAATAGTCAGCTGTGTAGCTGGGTAGAGGTGTGCGGATTGTAGACATAATGAAGAAGACAGAAAAGAGTCAAGAGATCTGCCAGTCAATGCTGGACAGCCCTGAGTTTATTTCACAGACAACTTTATATACAGTTTTGAAGGACAGAGGTAACAATGCACAGCACAGGCATTCAACCACTGTCTATCCTGCCTTGCATCAAGGAGCAGGCAGTTTCATTTTCTATCTCGATGTACCTCTGGCTGGCATCAGCAACCTGCATCTAGCTAGATAGTGTGTTCCTTCCTGTAGGCTAATCAGAACTTTCTTACAGCCCTTCAAGGAGACTCTGTGAGCTAATCAGGACTTTCTCACAGCCCTGGAGCAAGCAAGCTTGAATTCTATTGATTCAGAATAGACTTCAGATTCAAATTGGGAAACTGAGTCAGTTGTGGGTTTCCACAGATGATTAGTTCAAAAGAATGAAATTCAACTAAGTCATACCTAGAGTACGTTTTCCGTGCAAGTTTCATCAGATACCACACTTCAGATTAACTTGACCTTAGTGCTTTGACAAATTATGAGTTTCTGTAGTAACTTCTGTCCACTAGGGGGAAAAATGAGGCTTATTTGATGATGACTGAAAGTAGCAGCAATCTATGAACATTAACACAAACATTTATTCTGCTGCCTGGGGGACCAGCCTCTAGTAGCTCAGAGATGGAACAGAATCCATGGGTCATCATACTGTAAATGGACATTTCCTGTCTCAACCACCCGGTCCCAAATAACTGACTCAGAGGCTGAATATGAATTTTAAATGCTTGGCCAATAGCTCAGGCTTATTACTAGCTAACTTCTACATTTAAATTAACCCATTTCTATTAATCTATATATTGCCATGTGGCACATGACTTTACCTGTCTTCTAGTATGTTTGCTTCCTGGGCAGCTGGCTGGCATCTTTCCCAACTTCACCCTTCTTCCCATCATTCTCAGTTTGGCTTTCCTGCCTAATTCCCTGCCCAGCTACTGGCCTGTCAGCTTTTTATTAACCAGTGAGAGCAATACAAATTCATAGTGTAGAAAAGGATTGTTCCACAGCACTGTGCTACAACTTTTTTATCCGAGGGTGTAAGGGAAAAGACACACTATTTTGATGGTTTCCTTCTTTTGTAAGCTTTATTCTGTGTTCTATATTCTCTTTTCTTATCTCTATCCAGAAATGTCCCTTCTGTCTCTCTTGATGTTTTCTTTCTGACTCTCTTAATGTTTTCTTTCTAATTCTGTCATTCTTGGTGTTTTCTTTCTAATTGTACCTTTATTCTTTCCCTTTCAGTTTATATACCACAGCAAAATCTCTCAGGCAATATAAAAATTACAGTGTGACTACATTATATTTTTCAAGTGAATGATTTCAATGAAGACAAGTAAAAAGCATCATGTTTTCCATATTCCTTACATGATTAAACATTGTACATATTACAGGTAAAAAACAAATTATCCCAAGATCCCATGTATATTCATACTCAAGCAACTTGTTGTTATAGATTAACAGAGTGCAGGCAAGCAAGGTATCCTTCTCAGCCAGTTCCTTTACTGGCAGGGTATGTTTTGCAGTTACAAAGAAAGGACCAATCATTTAATTATTTATCTTGAAAGGTTATTTATTTTTTGGAAGCTGAGGATCGAACCCAGGGTCTTGTGCTTGCTAGGCAAGCGCTCTACTACTGAGCTAAATCCAAAACCCGAAAGGTTATTTTAAAAGAAAACTTAAAGGAATCACAAACCTAAACTTTTATACATGAAAAACAATCAGTCAGCTCTACTTTAAATCTTTAGGGTGCATACCCACTCATTAATAGTTTTTGTTTATATCAGAAGATTGAGGGAAAAAATGGGTACATGAAATTAATAACCATCTTTGATCACCAACCAATCCTCAAAAGCAAAGTATGTCAGCTAGTAATAACTAGAATGCTTTGTTTTTGTTTTTGTTTTTTTATCCCTAACCCCAAAGCTATTATCAAAATATCTTAATCTAACCTGAGGTCGTTCTAAGGCTTTGTTTCAGGTATGATGCACACTAAAACCTGTGAATGCATCTTTCAACATCAAGATGAAAAGGATTTGAGCCAGCCTGGCTCCTGGGACTCAACTGTTTTCCTTAATCATTAATCTGAACTGTGATCTATGCAGCACCTTAGGTGAAACTCAGGCCCCAGCTGTGGGACAATTCCTTGTATTTATTTCCAATCATCAAAACTCAATTTAAACTAATATTATCATTATCAATTAGACATTACAGCTTATGAAGAAATCATTTTCATAATAATCTACAGGTAAAAATGCCCAGTAGAATGAGATATTTCCATGAGATAAACACACTACATTATAAGCAATGGTGAATCTTCCCACACTCATTCACACCATGTCAGATACCAGAGAAAGATGATAGTGGCAAACGTGCGAAGGTACAGCAGAAGCAAAAGACACTCTACTACAAAAACTATCCAGCAGGAAGAAGGTTCTAATTCAGTTCCTGCTTGATTTCTCTTCGTCCTGCAACCCAACTACATGGTGTCTTCTGTAGCAGAGTCTGAACATCAAGTTCTGGTATGCAACCAAGAGCAGTGGCAATATACTGTATTGTTTTATGAGCTCCAGGGATCTATCTGACTAAGAATTCCTAAGGAGGTATCTTTCTTTTCTGGGATTGGCATTATCACACAAATATGCTCTTCCTATTCCATTGGCTGCTGTCTTCATTTGATTAACAGTTTCCTTTGCTATAGTGAAACTTTTAATGTCATGAGGTCCTACTTATTGTTAGCCTTATTTCCTGATGGAGTCATATACAGAAAGTCCTTAACTATCACACACACACACAAATATCTATATCTATATCTATCTATAGCTAGATATAGATATATGTTTGGATTTTTTTTTTTGAGACAGGGTTTCTCTGTGGACAGCCCTGGCTGTTCTAGAACTCACTCTGTAGACCAGGCTGGCCTTGAACTCATAGAGATCAACCTGCCTCTGCCTTCTGAGTGCTGGGATTAAAGGTGTATGTACCACCGCCTATATTATATCTTAATCCTACTTTTTCAGAGACTTAGATGTAGTTAGAGTTTTCCTTCCTGGCCCACAGTTAGGACAAATCTCTCTCACTTCCACTTTTCTTTTTTCTTTTTTAAAAAGGAAGGGTTTTAACTTTTACATAGTAAAATTACATATAACAAAACAATTATCAAGCAAGAATTACAGTTACAATATTAAAGAAGATATCCTATCTATCTTATATTTGTGAGTCTAAGCTTTTATATCTAACGTATCTTTTATCATAACTGAGAAAACTATCTAGTCTTCAACCACATCAAAGACCTCAGAAGGATATAATATTACCTGAGAACCAGGAGAAGGATGTAAGCATTTTTCAGGAGTCTTGCAAGAGTAGACAGAGACAGCTGGCAGCCTGTACAGTCACCTAATGTTCCTTTGTAAAGTTGGGGCATTTGTCTTCAGCCCACAGGGCTAGAGTCTCTCGGTCACTTCTCTCAGTGTCCTGTAGAATGTCTGGCAGTTTCCTCTGTGAAGCAGGAACCTGAAGGACCATTTTGTCAAGCAAAGTTTAGTGGTCACCTTTCTATGGGTCCTGCATGTCCAGTCGATCAAGCAGTCCACGCAAGAACAGTTTCTTGTCCAAATGGCTATTTTTGTCAAGGTGAAGATAAACTCCACATGAAGTGTCTTCAATGCCCATCCTCCTCTCTGAAGTAAAACAGTGCTGCCAGGAGCAGACATGTCTCATTGTCCAGAAAGTCTAAATTTTAAAAGTATTTTAAATGCCATATTCTGTAGGTCTTTAAAGTATTTGAAGATTACCTATCTATCTGAAATATCTCTAAGTAACATGGCTACAAGTATAATTATCATAAATGACTAATTATTAATCTATTTTTAATTATCCATTACAATTTAAAATGAGCTATACAAACATAATACCTTAAACATGAGTAGAAATATGTACACAGTATAACAAAAGTTTGTATCAATAGACTAAAGTCTATACCAATGTAAAACATTTTAAACAAGTTGTTGTTCTTTAGAAGTTCCTTAATCTACCCTTTTATCCTATTATATCTATATCCTATCCCCTTTTCTTCTTTAGAAAGAGATTGCATTTATAATCAACCTGTTTTAAATAAAAATATTGGTTTTTCTCTGTCCCATACCAGAGGGCTCTTCTAATTTGGGACATAAGAATCTCTTAACCTTTTTCTTTAACAATATGCCTGGGTTTAGAGAAGGAGTGAGCCAATTCCATCTCTAAAGCCAGCTTGATAATTTTGGGAATTTGGGTGTAGTTTCTCTTACTACTTCTTGCTGGAGGGGGGCGCTGTATCTTATGGGGACATAAAGAAAATTTTAGGATTATGGAGTAGTCGTGAGGGCAAACCTTTGAGCCAGTTGCCTTGAAACCATTCTGGATGTTGGATCATCTGGGCCATTGTGTTATTGGAGACCTTTTAGGTGGTCTTGGCTGATCAAACTTGATGTATCTTAATCTGGAACAAATCCACAGCCTCTCACTTTCTGTGGAAACAAAAGCAGAGACTCTTTTTCAAAAGCAACATATCCTTATAGCCAAATTTTGAAGTCAAAGTACCTTTAAAATTTACACATTTGTTTAACTCAACAGCTTTTATGATCAAATCTTTTTTTGTGGTTAAAAATCCCAAAGACAATACAAACCAGATTCTCTGTGTAATATCCATCTTTATAAGACTGAAACACCACTGTGGCTGCTGGCTCTGCCCAACTCAGTTTTTTAACATGGTGGTGGTACAGTTTACCGCCAGCTCTGTGTCTGGAGCCATGTGTATCATCAACTATCAGAAGCAGTTCTATCAAAGCAGTGCATAGCCGAGAAACTGTTTTTTTAAACTAGCAATGGCTAAATCTACCACATAGCAGAGTAAAGTGCTGCTTGTAGACTCCTCATTTCTGCTACAGAGCAGGTCAGACACACATGCCAGGAACCCTCCATAGTAGCTCAAACCGGCAGGCTGTCACTAACTTGAGAGAGACAACTAGGAAGTTGTTTTTAGCTCTGTTTTAGAATCTTTTTTTTTTTTTTCAGGTTTTAGGTGAAAACTCTTGCCCCACATTGGGCGCCATTTGTAGTTAGAGTTTTCCTTCCTGGCCCACAGTCAGGACAAATCTCTCTCACCCACCAGTCCCACAGTCACTCAGATCCAACCAAATAAGCACACAGAGACTTATATTACTTATAAACTGTATGGCCGTGGCAGGCTTCTTGTTATCTAGTTCTTCTATTTTAAATTAACCCATTTCTATTAATCTATACTTTGCCACTTGGTTCGTGACTTACCTGTACCTTACATCTTGTCATGGCAGTGGCTGGCAGTGTCTCTCCACCCCCAGCCTTTCACTTCCCAGAATTCTCTTCTCTCTTGTCCCACCTATACTTCCTGCTCGGCCACTGGTCAAACAGCATTTTATTTATACAGAGCAATATCCACAGCACTTAGGTCTTATGTTGAAGTCTTTGATATATGTAGAGTTGATTTTTGTGCAGGGTAAGAAACAAGGATCTAGGTTTGGGGCATTTTTGTCAAAAATCATGTGGCTCTTGATGCCTGAATTTATCTTCTACTCTGTTCATTGATCTACATGTCTGTTGTTGTTGTTGTTGTTTTTGTTGTTGTTGTTTCCTTTGTGTGTGTGTGAGAGAGAGGGGGGGGAGGGAGAGGGAGAGGTGTGCATTTTTAGGTGTGTGGATGCCATTACAATCAAGTGGAAATCAGAGTACAACCTCAGGTATTGCTACTGGCCTTCTACTTTGAGATAGGGTCTATTTTTATTCATCACTGCATATTCAAGGCTAGCTGACCCATAGGCTCCTAAGGAGATATCTAAGAAATATCCTGTCTCTGTTCTCCATATTGCCATAGGAATGCTGAGATTACTAACATGTTCTACCATATCCAGATTTATATGGATTCCGAGATATCTCCCCAGTTCCAAGTCTATTGATTTTGTGTACTGATTTTTTTTCCTGATACTTTTCTGAAAGTATTTGTCAGCTCTAAACATTTTCTGGTGAAATTGTTAGGGTTCCATGTAGAATCCTATCATCAGTAAACAATATTTTGACTTCTTCCTTTCCTATTTGTATCCCTTGTATTTGCTTCTCTTGTTTCTCTAGCTAAGACTTCCATTACTATATTGAATAAGAGAAGGAAAAGTAGGCAACCTTGTTCCTGATTTTAGTGGAAATACTTTGAGTTTTCCTCATTTAGAAGAACGTTGGCTTTAGGACTGTTGTATATAGCCTTTATTATGTTGAGAGATGTTCCTTAAATCTATTTCTTCAGGACTTTTATCATGAAAGGGTGTTGGATTTTGTCAAAAGCCTCTTCTGAATCTATTGAGATTATCATGTTCTTGAGTCCACTTACATAATGTATTACATATATCCATTTGTGCATGTTGAACCATTCCTGCATCTCTGAAATAAAGCCAACTTGATCATAATGATCTTCTTGATTTGGTTGCAAGTGTTTTGCTGATAATTTTTGCATCTATATTCATCAATTGTCCTTTAATTTGTACCCTTCTCTTTATGTGTATGACCATCTGCACATAAATTTGGATGTGTGACATGGCATGTGTGTGTGAAGGTCAGGTACTAGCCTTCTTTGAGACAAAATCCAACACCCTTTCATGATAAAAGTCCTGAAGAAATAGATTTAAGGAACATCTCTCATTGACTGCTATGTTCCAGATTAGCTGGTCCATTGAGCTTCCTGCAATTTTCCTGCTAAAAGTAGGGGATTTGGGCTTTTGTCTCTATAGTATTTATCAGTCTTTGCTCTGTAGTCTTCAGACTCTTCCACAATGTCCACAGTCAGAGCTTACTTGGTGTTCAACTTAAGGCTTCCAGCTTGCTAGGCAACAAGTCTTACTCTAGCAGAATACTTCTATGTTGATGAAACCCTAGTTTGTTGTTTGATGTTAGGAATCATACCCAGAGCTTCATATATGCTAAATGAATACTACCACTGAGATATGTATGGAGGGTGTTCCCCCAACCCAGATCATTCACTTAGTGCAAAGAAAACTGTTAATTTGAGATGAAGCTAGTCACAGGAGACTCTGAAATAAAACAGTCCATGGTGCTGCTTTTACGAAAGCTGCTCTGCCATATAGGCTACATGATCCAGCAAAACCCATGGTGTTTGATTTGCCAGTGGCAAACATGGATATGATTTAGAGCCTATGGCTGGTCCCCATAAATGATTTTTGGAGCAAAGTCTCAAGATTTTTTTTTGAGACAAGATTTCTCAGTGTAACAGCCCTAGCTGTCCTGAAACTAGCTCTGTACCAGGCTGGCCTTGAACTCACAGAGATCCACTTGCCTCTGCTTTCCGAGTGCTGCGATTAAAGGTGTGTGCCACCACCTCCAGGCTGCCATAAGATTTTTATACAGATAATTACTCTTTTTGAGAAAGCATAGACACATATTACTGTATCCAGCAGATTTTTTTTTTTAATTTCATGCTGGTGGGGGTTTTGCCTGTATGTATGTCTGTACCACCATAGCCACTACTTAGTACCAAAATCTGACACAAAATTCTGGATATGGCTCCTTTTCCCAAGTTGATAACATTGCATTAGGAAGGAGGCAGTGTTTTCTTACTAGAATGACAATACATATAGATGATAAGTATTTCGCACCCTGATAGGCTTCTTTGCTGACGCAGCAATTCAGATCAGAATCCGGAAAAGCTCAGGTTTAATGGGTAAAGCATTCCTGGGTGATTCCCCAGCCCCTCTGAGAGGAGACTGGGATGAAGAATCACGTGTCTGTTTTCAGGGATGTAGTTTATATGGGGAGGAGCTATGAAGGGGTGGGTTTGGGGAAAGAAAGTAGATCTTCCACCAGAACATTCCAGACTCTTGAGTATAGGGATGCCAAGGTGCCAGGGGTTGAGGTGGAGCTCCCACTCAAACAATATTGATTTGCATTCTCTGTATGAAATGCTTCTGCCCAATTACACACTAATTCCACCATCATTGTATTCTATAAATTGTTGCTTTTGATCAAGGAATTCACACCAAATGATGGGCACCCTGGCTCCAGTACATGGAATTTATGGGTCTTGCTGTGCAGGGAACATAAATCTACTAGTTTATTTCTATGATACAAGTATAGTATCATGCACCACATAGTAATTTGGTTAATGAGTGAACCAGTAGTGGCTCTGAAAGAATTAAATGAAGCTTTAAAATTCCTGTTGTCTAGTATTAGTATTGTTTCATTTCTATGTTTAGATACACTAATATCATTGTATTACAAGTGCCTACAATGTTCAGTGCAGTAACATGCTATTCAGGTTTGTAGCCTAGGAACAATAGACAGCATATAGCTTAGTTACATAGTAGGATCTACCATCCAGGCTTTTATAAATATGATACTCAACAATGAAATCATCTAATGAAGCATTACTTTGAACACTACCTTAAGGCTAGGAATAGCTATAAATGTTGAATGCAAATCTAATCACTGTGCTGACTCCATGTTCCTAGAGGCAGCCACTGCTACTTCCTTTCATATCCTTCAAAAGTATTTGTAGATATTGGCAAAGAAGGATTCCCACATATATCTACAAATATGTTTTTGTATGTGTCTTTTTTGTTTGTTTGTTTCGAGACAGGGTTTCTCTGTTGTTTTGGTGCCTGTCCTGGATCTTGCTCTGTAGACCAGGCTGGCCTCCAACTCACAGAGATCCGCCTGGCTCTGTCTCCCGAGTGCTGGAATTAAGGGTGTGCCACCACCGCCCAGCATGTCTTTTTTTTTTTTTTTTAATCCGGTTTTTAATACTTTTTTGAAGCTATTCATCAGCAAAGACATTCCTCTGAGCAGCTAGAGTACCACTCACTATGTGGACTTGCCTCCCTGTCTTCAGAGACTTCCTTCTTCCTGGGCATTGTTTTTGCCAATGTTTCACTTTCACCAAGGGCCACAAACATGCTTGTGCATCCTTCTTTGGGATGCAACACGGGAATTACACGAGAGTCTAAGAAACATGATTTAACGAGAAAGATATCGCAAGTCGGCCCTCAGAGATCAGTTACCCGTTTCTATTCTAACTGACAGCTTAGTTGTGCTCCTTGGCGAAAGGCTGGTCCAGTGTACCAAAATTCCCCATTTTGTAATCTGATCTGTGAAGACAGTACCTTATCTCGCTACAGATTAACTGGCCAACCGTTTCTGTATTACAGGCGAGGCTTTAAGGACTTTGCAATTTAGAAGTTACTCGGCCCTTTTTGCCTCAACATAACATGGCGCCCTCCACAGCTACTTCCGAGCTTTGCAGGAGAAGAAGCCGGCCTGCCAGCATCAAAGATGGCAACCAAGTGCGCATCCTCTTGTCTGCGCAGGCTCGGATCGCCCCGGCCCGCCCCCTCTGGAGCGCTGTTCCTGGCACCGCTCTAGCCGTCGCTCTCTGTGGGCCCCGCCGCCAGCCAATCGCCCGGCGTCCCGCCCTAAACCCCGCCCCCTCGTCTCCCGTGGATCAGCTGAGGCACCCGAGATGTCTGTTGACAGCGGCGGCGGCTGTGTGGCCGGTTCCGGGATCCGCGCAGGGCGGGGGGTAAGCGGGCGGGCGGGGTCCCGGCTGGGGAGGCGGCGGCCGGCGAGCTGGCGGCGGTGCTGAGTTTGTGAGGTAGTTCCTGAGCCATGGTTTCCGGGTCTCTGTAGATGTGAGTCCTATGGAGCAACCCGGAGAAGAGGAGCCGCAGCCGCCGCAGGAACCCTGGGGGAGGCTCCTTCGTCTGGGCGCCGCGGAGGACGAACCTCAAATCCTTCTGTGGAAACGCGAGTGGACCATCGGAAGGAGGAGAGGTGCGGAAGCCAGAGTGGACTGAGAACGAGGATAAGGGCAGAAGGGTGGACAGGGATTAAGGCTAGGGTCCCAAACGCTGTACCCAACTGCGGACAGAGACTGAGGGCCTAGAGCAGCATCGAAGACCGAGGCATCAAAGTGGACTTAGATGGGGGAGCGGACAGGGGACTTGAGGTGGGCAAAATACAGGGCTGGTGGTACAGAGACTGTCAGAATGGGGAGAAGGGCTTTTTCCTGCAAAATGGACTTTCCAGTAGGACCTGCTGTTTAGTTACTTGTTAGTCTGTTCAGTTGATCCTCTGGTTATTTGATGATGGATATTATTCAGTTCTCAATACAACAACGAAAGTAAGACATGAAAAGGTAGAAGACGCAGACAAGGTTTGCCCAGCTAAGGCCCCATGGGTGCTGGGTTCACAGAAGTGCTCCTAGCCCCAAATGTTCTATCCAGGGCCCTGAAGGAGGAAGTATCCGACAACTGGTGGAAGCTGTTGGAAGTCATGGTGAGGGTAGGATGCCAGTGACACTGGCTGGAGGAGATGAACATGGACGAGTTAGAAGATCCTGTGTTATTAAGATACTACCTCTCTTCTGGCGTTCAGAGTCAATTCCATTCAAAGTCCCATAAAACTTTTAGTGTGGCTATCAGAGGACAACCTCCGGGTATTAGATCTAGCTTTCCACCTTGTAGAATTAAGGAACTCGTACAATGACCTTTACGTTGTTAGTGATATTAATTAACTCACTGAAAGTATTCCTATGAGCAAGCAGATTTTTGTTTCTTGTTTTAGCACACAATGGAGTATCTTGATATGCATGTTATAATAATGGGCTCTCTAATGCATGTATGTGTACATGAACATGATCATATGTTTGCAGAGGTAGATGTCAGACATCTTCCTCTATGGCGCTACATATTTTTTGAGACAGGGTCTCAGTAGATCTGCAAATATGTCATTCAGAATACAATCTTGTGCCTGTTACTGTACACTTCTTTTCCCCAAAGGAATGAAATCAATAACAAAAGGAAAACTGAAAGGTTACGTAGAAATTAGACACCACACTTAAGCAGTTGATAGGTGAAAAAATAAACCACAGGAACTTTAGGGGAAAAATGCTAGCCAGTCGGTGATGGTGCACGTCTATAGTCTCAGCACAGCTGGATCCCTGAGTTCAAGGCCAGCCTGGTCTACACAGTGAGTTTCAGGACAGCCAAAGCTATACAGATAAATTCTGTCTCAAAACACCATCAAAAGCTAAGTGTGGTGGTACATGACTGTAATAGTCCCTTAAATTTGCTGGCCAACCAGTTTTGCAGAATTCTTGAGCTCTAGGTTCAGTGAGAGACCCTGTCTCAAAAAATAGTATGTCTGACATCTACCTCTGCAAACATATGATCATGTACATGTACACACACATGCATTTTAGAGAGCCCATTATTATAACATGCATATCAAGATACTCTATTGCATGCTAAAACAAGAAACAAAAATCTGCTTGCTCATAGGAATACTTTCAGTAAGTTAATTAATATCACTAACAACGTAAAGGTCATTGTACGAGTTCGTTAATTCTACAAGGTGGAAAGCTAGATCTAATACCCGGAGGTTGTCCTCTGATATCCACACTAAAAGTTTTATGGGACTTTGAATGGAATTGACTCTGAAAGCCAGAAGAGTGAAAGGGTTTTCATACCCTAATACTGGGTTTCTCCGCCAATGCAATAAATCAGATCAGGCTAAATTAAAAGTCCAGGTTTAATGAGCAAAGCACCCCCGGGTGATTCTCTGGGGGAGAAAGCAGGAGAGGAATCACATGGCAGGTCTAGAGACCTTGTCTTCTCAGGGGGAGGAGCTGGACCCTTGGCGGGCTTTCTGAGGGGTGGAGTCTGGAATGGGAGGAGTGGGGCCCCAGCAGAGCCAACAAATAGAAGTATCTTAATAACACAGGATCTTCTAACTCGTCCATGTTCATCTCCTCCAGCCAGTGTCACTGGCATCCTACCCTCACCATGACTTCCAACAGCTTCCACTAGTTGTCGGATACTTCCTCCTTCAGGGCCCTGGATAGAACATTTGGGGCTAGGAGCACTTCTGTGAACCCAGCACCCATGGGGCCTTAGCTGGGCAAACCTTGTCTGTGTCTTCTACCTTTTCATGTCCTCATCCTCCTCTGCAGTGACTAAGTTATGCCTGCACTTTGACTGGGTCTATTGAGCTACTGGCAAGGAATGAAAAGGTCCCTATGTGACTTGTCAAACCAGAGAGAGCAGGAGGCTAATACCAGAAGTAGGGGCTTGGGACCTTCCATGTCCATCACCACTACCCCAAGACCCTGGAGGACCTTTAGGACAAGATTCTTGCTGCCTTCATTGGCAACTCTAGATTTGTTCACAGATGGACAACACCTGTCTAGCTGTAGATGATTTCTAAATAAATCATATTTTAGATGTATCAGACCAGATCCTGTATCTGAGCCTGAAGACCAACATCAGTGAACTGATCTTGAACACTGTGGAGATACAGTTTGTAAGCCTAGAGGAAAAGCTGGTATACCTGCAGAATCCTAAATGTCCCTACCCTTTATTGGGGTGGGACCTCTTGAACAAGCTCCAGGCAACAATAGCTTTCTCAGGAGACTGTCCTAGGTTGCAGTTGAATATCTCTACTAAGGCTTTAACTATAACCTACCCAATAAGTGAGAAATATCTGCTCCTCCAAAATCCAACACATTCCCTGGAAGAGGAATAGAAAAAGTTGCTGATGCAGGAAATTCCTACAGTTTGGGCAAAGGACAATCTTCCTGGCTTTACAAAACATGTGCCACCCATCATAATGCAGTGCCCATTTGAGTCAGCGCATCTGGTGGTTGGTCAGGCTGGTGTGGACATATATTCTACTGTGGGCATTGACCAACCCATGATCTAAAGAGACAAGACCATATGAGATTGTGGCAGAGAAGAACTGCAGGGATGAACAACTGACGTCCAATCAAACTGACTGGCTGAACTCTGAAGTGGTTACCACATGACATAACTCTACATGAACAAGTCTTAGGTTACTGACCTACAACACATCTTCCAGAATCTTGAAATATAGCTTCATTTGTAACCTGACATAAAAGCTTTCCTGGAAGGCATGCTAACAGAGACAGAAGTCCACTTTAGAGCCCAGTTGGTACAGATCTAGGTAATGATCAGCTGCATTTAATCCTATCTGAGTAACATGTATGCTGATATCCTAAAGTGCCAGCAGCTCATGAACATCATATGGTGGCTGGTGCAGTCTGGTTAAGGGCCAGTGTGTTATACAACACTCATCTCCCAGATCCTCTAAGTCATTAGATGTTTAGACTTCTTTTCTTAACAGAGGGTTTCACCTGGTAGGCAATGAAGGGAGAGATGCTGGTCCTGGCTTTTCCCTTTCTTGCCAATAAAATTTGGTGGGCCAAGGAAGGGAGGTATTGAGTTTTCTGATCTGCCGGTCCATAGGTCAGTAATGGAATCAAAGCACAGGCCAAAACAGGATAATGTTGTAGTTTCATATGGGACATTGTCTCCCCCTTACTCTTCCTGGTTCACTCACTTACTTTGAGACAGTCTTAAGATGTATAGCCCAGGCTGACCTCCAGCTTATGATCTTCCTACCCTAGCCAGTGAGGTACATCAATACTGGGATTCTTGCCTTGCTTGTTCTTTTCATTTAGTGATTGATTAATTTATTTATGTATTTTTTATTTTTTTGAGATACGGTTTCTCTGTGTAGCCCTGGATGTCCTGGAATGCAGAGGTCCACCTGCCCCTGCCTCCTGAGTGATGGGATTAAAGGCATGTGCCGCCACCACCCAAGAAGAACTAGTTTAAAATATTGAAAAGTTAATTAAGCCCTTTGGTTTTTGTTTTGCTTTTACAATTGAGATCTATTTCTCTTCTAAGCTGTTTGTGTGATAAACTGTTGTAAAGAAGCTTTGATGGGTTTCTTGCAGGTGACTGGGTTCAGGAAGGCAGGGGGCATACACCATGGCCCTGTCCTTTAAGTTAACACTTGAGTACTTTAATGTTGTTTGTGTATGTAGGCACAATTGGTCACAGACTAGAAAAGCAAAGCAGTAGTACTCACAGAACCCACAGTAATGTCCAGTGTCTCCTTGCCATCTGTTTCAGGTTGTGATCTCTCTTTCCCCAGCAATAAACTGGTCTCTGGAGATCACTGTAAACTTAGAGTGGATGATAAATCTGGTCAGGTGACACTGGAAGACACCAGGTGAGCACTTTATTTCCTCTTTCCTTTTGTAACTTAGGAAGCTGACATGCTGTTACAGTGTACAGGGGCTTCCTTTTTCTAAAGTGCTGCTCAGGCTCTTAAGTCATCAGGATGTACATTCTCTAGTTTCCATATGGGATCCTGGGTGTGGTTTAGTTCCATTGGCTCATTTTCTAATTAAACCAAATATAGCTCATATGACTCAGAAATAAGATTTAAAATATATTTATAGGTTTTTCTTTCACTTTTATTAAAAACAGATTTCTTTTCATACAGTATATTCTGATTATGGTTTCTTCTTCCTCTACTCCTCCCAGTCCCTCTCCACTTCCCCTTCCATCTGGATCCAACCCATTCTGTCTCTCATTAGAAAACATGCATATTAATAATAATAATAATAATAATAATAATAATAATAAATGTAATATAGTAAGATAAAACAAAAACCCTATATGATATATATACATATACACACAAAGGACATATAGGGTAAAAATAAATTTTAAAAATGAAATTAAATTTTTAAAAGAGAGAAAAAAATAAAATAAAAGCCCTGACACAATATTATGAGACAAAGAACTTTCAAAGACAAGTTGAGTTAATTTTCTGTTGACCATCTACTGCCCCATCTTAGTAGGCTAGTTCCTTCTGCATGCTCTTGGGACAATCTCCTGTCAGAGGTGCTGTCTTCTGGGGCAGAGGTGGGCTGGAGAAGCAGGTAGTCCAGGCAGAGGCACAAGGACATGTGGGGTAGGTGGAGGTGATGAGTTGGAATTATAGCAGGGCATTAGGGCTTCAGCCTGAGGGCAGGGGTTCATTTGTTAAGAACCAGTATGAAGATGGACAGTTGGAAGATGCCTGGTTGCAGAGGGCCAGTTAGGATTGTGTCAAGATTGTGGTCTGCATGTTTTACTGGGACGTGGGCCTGCCTGCATATTTAAGTCCTGCCTTGGCTGCTGCAGTGACAAAGTAGCTGAGTAGTTGGAGTGAGACTTTGTGACCACAGAATTTGAACTAGTGCCAATGTGCTTTATGGAAAATGTTCATCATTCCTTGACCTGAGAGAATTAAAGTTCAAGTGTGAATACAAATTCCTTCCAGTGCTGGACCTCCAGAAAGAAGCTGCAGAGCCAAGGACTAGTTCAGTTGTTGAATTTGTGTTCAGTGTACTGTGCTCTTTGGCCATCGTGTGCTCAATTCCTGATTTTCCAGTAGGTCTCCACCAAAATGTTCTTCCCAGGGGAATCCTGTCCCCACACTCTAGGCCTGGGACATGGGCTTTGGCCTCCCCATCTAGCAATGTGATTGATTATAATTGGGTCACTGCATCTTCTGAGCACAGGATCCGTGCTGTCTTCCACTTGAAAGCCCAAAATTTATTTTGCTTTTGTCTTGAATGCATCTTTTGGGAAGGATTGGTTCAGGGAATGAAATGAACTGACTGGGGTCATGACTGTTAGAGAGAACTGACAGAGCTGTCGGCAGCTCAGGAAGGAGAAGACCTCAAGAAAGAGTAGAATGGTCAAAAGCATGCTGCTTTTGCAGATGACCCAGGTTCAAGTCTCAACACCCACATGGCCACTCAAAACCATCTGTAATTCCAGTGCCAGGAGTTCCAGTGCCCTCTTCTGGCCTCCACAGGCTCTGTGTGTGGGGGTGGGGTGGGTAGGTGGGTGTGTGTGGGTGTGTGTGGGGATGGTGGTGGTGTGTGTACAACCAGAGTTGCTCATTTGCCAGTAAATGGGTATGACAGGCAAGCTTTTTGCCTTAGAGTATTACCAGGGTTTCTCTGTGTAACAGTTCTTTCTGGCTGCCCTGGAACTTGCTTTGTAGACCAGGCTGGCATTGAATTTACAGAGATCTGCCTGCCTCTGCCTCATGAATGCTGAGATTAAAGGTGTTTGCCACCACTGGCTGGTGGTTAAATAGTTTCTTGCCCTCTCTGAGTATTTTCAAAATGGTAATGCTGAGCAGATTTCTTAATGGTAGTAGAAAGAGTTTACCCTATTTAATTATTTTGAGTAGGGTGACTTACACTTTTTTTTTTTTTAAGATTTATTTATTATGTGTACAGTGTTCTGCTTGCATATGTCCCTGCAGGCCAGAAGGGGGCACCAGATCTCATGATAGATAGCTGTGAGCCACCATGTGGTTGCTGGGAATTGAACTCAGGACCTTTGGAAGAGCAGCCAGTGCTCTTAACCTCTGAGCCATCTCTCCAGCCCAACACTTTTGTTTTCTTTACAGCACCAATGGAACAGTAATCAACAAGCTACAAGTTGTTAAGAAGCGGACTTACCCTTTACAGAGTGGGGATATCATCTATTTGGTGTACAGGAAGAACGAGCCAGAACACAGTAAGAGAAATTTACAGGTGTAGATACTTTCCCCAGGTGTTGTACCAAGAAGCCGGCTGTCCAACTTAGGCTGGCAAACACCCTCAGAAAGAACATGCGTTGAAGCAGATATTTTCATAGAAAGTGGCAATTACAGAGATTCGTGGTGTAAGCACTTGGATAGAGTGCTGACTCTTTGGGCAGGGCTTTTCTTCAAGAATGCCACCAGGAGCTACATATCTCAGAATGGCAGCCAAGAAGGAGAAAATGGGCTGGGCTGAACAGTAGAATTGGAGTGTAGGAATAAAATCCAGATGGAGGCCCTGAAGCCATTGGCAGTTTTGCTCTTGGAGACTTTACAAAAAGCAACAACAAAGGTTAGACTGGATCCAGCTCCATATAGGATAAGGAGGGTTGTAACAATATTTGAAAGTCACCCTGAAATAATTGAAGGCCACCATCAGATCATTCTTGGCAAGGAGGAAAAATGAGGGCACTAATATTCCTTAGGTCCTCTTAAAGTAAACCAGCCTCTTGCCTCATAGGAGGAGCTCAGATATTCCTTTTAGTGGCTTGCAGTTATTAGTGAAGCATGTCTTTTTCACCCTTGTCTGCCTATTACGGCCATTTTCCCTTTGGTTGCTTGCTTATATTTAGATTAGTAAAAATGTGGTTTGCTTTTATTAGAATCACTTAAACTGTTGAATGTTGTTACCAGATGGTAAATGAAGATAATCAAAAGGCAGGTTGTGATGTAATCAAAGATGAGCAGGAGTGAGGAGGTCTCACTTTCCACTGGGGCCACCGCTCCCTGATTTGATTAATTTCCTTTTAGATGTGGCATACCTCTATGAATCTTTAAATGAAAAACAAAGCTTGCCTCAAGAGTCCTTTGGTAAGTGAGCTTAGGACAAAGGCCTGCATGTCGGAAAGGGCCTTTGAGCTCTAGGAATGGCCGTTCAGCCCCCAAAGTGTCTTTCTGGGTTCCGAATGCATTCTCTTTATTTTTGTACCTGTAGAAGCCAATAAAGAAAATATGTTCCATGTGACCAAAGATTCCTCAGGTCCAGGGCAGGGTGATGACCTCCAGCTTCCACCATTGTCACCCGTGGCTCGAACATGCTTAGAGGAACCACAGCCATCAACATCGACATCAGACCTCTTCCCCACGGCCTCTACCTCTTCTATGGAGCCAGAGCTGACCTCTGCAGGGCAAAAGCATTCCTCTAGCTCTGGTGAGATGGGGATCACAATGACAGTCGCAGTTTTTTGTTCCTTGAGATACAGTAAATCCATTCATCAGTAAGTGTTCTGTAGTCACGTGTACTAATTTATTTCATTCCCAGGAGAAAGACTAAACGTTAAGGACCATGGTAACATAGTATTTTTGTAATTTTATCTAAATATAATTAATATACTATAAATATCACTCAGTTAAAATGTACCCATCAGTGTTTTAGGTACATGGCCATCACTGTTAATTACAGAACATTCTATCACATAAAAGGAAATTCATGTATCTCTAGGCATTTATACATATGTTCTGAACATTTTGTGTTCATAGTCATGCAATATGTGGTCTTACGACTGGCTCCTTCATTCATCATAATGTTTTCAAAGTCTTAACATGCCCTGTTCCTCATGGCTGGTCATTTTTTCTTTTTTTGGTTTGATCTCCAGCAACACACATACATAAACATTCAAAGAAAACCTACTTTGCCATTACATTTATGTTCTATTCCATCTATCCATGTGCATAGCATGTAGTCTGATAAAGCTCTACTGACTTTCTGATCAGATTTCCTAGAATGGGTAAAGTATCATATCTTTTGTAACTTTTTTTTTTTTTTTTTTTTTGGAGACAGGGTTTCTCTGTGTAGCTTTTGTGCCTGTCCTGGATCTCACCCTGCAGACCAGGCTGGCCTCAAACTCGCAGAGAATGTTTTGTAATTTTTAAAAATGAAAAATTTGTATCTGTATGCTGAAATATTTTCATACTAACAAAATAATTATACGTTAAAACTTAGTGCCTACTAGATGTGAGATGGTATAATAAGTACTTTTATATGTTCAGTTTCCCCATCTGGAACCTTCTATAGAAGTGCCATTATATAATCTTTGTCCTCAAATAAAAATTATGGCTGAACATAAAAGGCTCTGAAGGTCAGAGGAGGGTAGGTTCCAGGGCGAGGAGGGCCTGGGAACTTAGATTCCTCTTCTTTCTTTAGTGTATGAGTTAATTTGTTCCTGAAATAATTCCCCTGCCCCTCTTTTTTTGCTTTAGATGGTATAAACCAGTTTCTTCTTTTTCCAAATACTAGTGCTTATCATTTGAATATTATAAAGTAGATATGTATTGTACTATAATATTATGAATAAGCTAGAGAATAATGGAAAGTTTCCTGACTTTTCAGCCAAGTTCATTCAAGATGTATGTGATGCTTAAGCTTCTATCTGTTTAGGTCAGAACTCTTCCTGTTAGTTGCTGTTATTTCCTTTACCATACTCCCTACTTCTGTCAGAAGTGTATCTACTTCACATCTTTTTTGGGCATATTTAGTATATATATAATATGCATTTTGTGATTGCAAGAATGTGTACTTGTACCTCTTAGACCTAGTATTTAGGGACGATCCTATTGCAGACCTCCCTGTGTGTTTTTAAATGTGAATGTGCCACTCGCCTCTAGCTTCATTAGCAAAGATGGGCTCCAGTGCATTTAAGGTATAACTCAAATATGGATGAGTATTTGTATAAGACATGCACCATTCTTAAATGATGCATGTGAGATCTCTAACTACATGATGCACAGTGTTTATTAAATCAGTGACTCTTTCCTGACTCTTTCTTCTGAAGTAGATAAATCACAACCTGTCGTCTTTGTTCCTTTTCACAGGACTTGGGAATACAGGCATTTCCCCAAAAGAATGTAGTTCACTTATTGCAGATGGTGAACTCTCCAGCCTTTCTCCGGTTCTCCAAGACAAAGAAACACCCTTTTCTTTGGAAACTGAAGACCATGAGGAATTGGAGCCTGCCAAAAAAAGGATGAAAGAAGGTTAGATTCTGGCTGTTCTGTGCGTCCTTGGCCTCTTGTACCCTGTGCTTGCTGTGCTGGCTGTTGGTTGCAGAGGATTCCCACTGTTTGCAGAAGTATGGGATCTGCCTCAGCTTTATACTATAACAACTTGCATTTTCTGTATGGAAGTCTAGGATTCTTCCTGTTTGCATAATTCAAATGGAACTGTTCACTACTAAGTCATGCTATTGTTCTGAAAACTGCATTTTCAATTACAAATGGGTGTCAAAGTCCTCTATCTTTGATAGGATAGTAATTTCTTTAAAAATGTTATCTTAAGCAGGATATATATAATCTCAGAACTTGGGAGTTAGAGGCAGGAGGATTAGACTTCAAGGTCAGCTGGCTCTGGAATAGTGTGATAGAAGAGCACTAGAAATAATGTTGTGGGGGAAGAAACTAGATTATCTGAATATTTGTGGTAAAATATATTAATTGCCTTGTGGAGATCATGGTAAGAATCACAATAATTATATTTTAGAAGTAAGTATAGGCTGGTGACATGTCTTAACAGGTGAAAAGGCATTTGTTGTGAAGCCTGAGTTCAATCTCTGGAACCCACATAAAGGTGGGAGTCGAGAGCTGATGTCCTCCACATGTGTGCTTGTGTGCTGTGGTGTGGATATGCACTCAGATACACACACATTCTCTCTCTCTCTCTCTCTCTCTCTCTCTCTCTCTCTCTCTCTCTCTCACATAATATTAATTTCTTCAAAAATGTATTAAGCCAGGCATAGTGGTGCATGCCTTTAATTCCAGCATTCAGGAGGTAGAGGAAGGTGGATCTCTGAGTTTGAGACTAGCTTGGAGACCCTATCTTAGAGAAGAAAAATATATATGTTGATATGATATAATTTTTTTTGTTTTCTTGTTTTTGTTTTTTGAGACAGGGTTTCTCTGTGTAGCCCTGGCTGTCGTAGAACTCACTCTGTAGACCAGGTTGACCTCGAACTCACAGAGATCCACCTGCTTCTGTCTTCTGAGCACTAGAATTAAAGGCATGCACCTCCACTGTGAGGTGATTTTAACAAAAATGGAAAATTAGAGGCTGGAGAGATTGCTCCATGGTTTAAAGCTCTTACTCTTGCTGAGGACCTAAGTTTGGTTCCCAGCACCTACATGATGGCTTACTACCATCTGTAACTCCAGTTTCTGGGGACCTAATGCCCAGTTTTGGCTTTGACAGGCACCAGATAGTGCATAGTACACATACATGCAATCAGGCACTCACACACACATATATAAAAAATAAAAATTAGTCGGCAGTGGTGATGCACACCTTTAATCCCAGCACTCGGGAGGCAGAGACAGCCTGATGTTATGAGTTTGAGGTCAGCTTGGTCTACAGAGCAAGTTCCAGGACAGCTAGGACTGTTACACAGAGTAACCCTGTCACAAAAAGCCAAAAATAAATAAATAAAGTAAAAAATAAAAATAAATCTTTTTCAAAATAGAAAATTTTATAATAGAGAAAAATTTGTTAGGCTACTTGGCTTAGCAATGAATACTTAACATATTCATAATAATGGCCATAAAATGAAGTTTAATCAATACTTGCTCAGTAATATTAAGAGAACTTTTCAAATTGATAAATCAATTTGTTAAGGATGTAATTCAATGGTTGAGCCTAATGTGTAAGGCTCTAGATTTGATTCCAATACTGCAAACAAGTAAGTCAACTGTAGTATTATAATAAAACCATATGGCCTGAAGAACTGAATAATTTCCTCAGATAAGGAAACTAGGAAAGGTAAGGCCAGGGCAAAGAATAACTGCATTTATTTCCTTCTAAATGGCTTTTAAAATTGTATGCTTTTTTTTTTTTTTTTTTTCCTTTTCAGATGGGCTTTTGCTATGTAGCCCTGGCCAGCCTGGAACTTGCTATGTAGACCAGGCTGGCCTCAAACTCACAGAGATCCGCCTGCCTCTGACTCCCCGACATGTGCCATCATGCCCAGCCTATAAATCCAACTTGTAAAAACAAAATAAAAATTGAGCCAGGTATGATGTCGCACACCTATAATCCCAGTTCTGGGAAAATGGAAACAGGTGAATCAGATCTTTAAGGTAATCTTCAGCTACATAATGAGTTTGACACTAATTGGGGCACCTGGAGAACATCTAAGAAACAACAGTAGTAGTAGTAGTAGTAATGGTGCTTCATGTATGTATATATAAATGTTCCAGTAGAAAGAACATTTTAAAACTGCCAGTGCCATCTTAGAGTTTTATTTCCTGGACTTTCCTTTGTGCATGGGGTCGTATTTTATTTGTTTAAACAAAAATACTATATAACTGGTCCTCCTCATCCCTTTTCCTCTCCCACTTGTTACCTTTATGTGTTATGGATACATGCGCACATCCTGAGTGTCCCCCCCCCCTTTTTTTTTTCTTTTAGGTCAGCAACTGTTCTTCTAAACCAAAGTTTAGGAACAAAGGAACATGTGACTTATTTGGGATCATCTTAAAATAGTCTTTACATAGCCAGGCATGGTGGCATATGCCTTGAACCCCAACTCTGTTCTAGGGCAGTCTGGTCTGTGAGTTCCTAGATAGCCAGGCTACATGCAGAGACCCTGTCTCAAAAAAATAGCAGCAACAACAAAAAAAAAGTGGCTATACATAAGTGGCTCTGTTTCCTGTGCTATTGATGGACAATAGAAACCTGAGGATCTTCTGTGTCTTCAGATTAAATGGTTGTGACTGGTCAGACTTGTCTTTTTGTCTTGTAGATGGGGAGCTTGACTTAAACCTGCAGTTATTGATTGCAGACCAGCATGGAAATGCGCAAACCTCACATGAGGATGTCAGAGTTGCCTCTGTGAAGCCAGACAAGATGGAGGAGACACTAACCTGCATCATCTGTCAAGACCTTCTGCACGACTGTGTGAGGTGTGCTGTTTTATAAGCCTGGGGTGATTCAGTAGTGCTGACTCCTTTGATTAAGTGTGGGGAATGACCATGAATAAAACAAACTTTGATCCTCTTTTTGCCCTGGAATCTACTCAGGTTTCCATTTTCCTTTTACTTGTGCTGTTAACAAGGAGAAATTCTCAAACCTGGAGACCAGGACCATAGAATCTATGAGATATGATTAGTCTTGGTTTTGACTGACACAGGCCATGAATAACCCAGAAAACCTGGTCTTTGCCTTGTAGGAGGATCATGTGAAGTATACTGAGTTTTAAACATTTCCTGACTAAAGACATAATACTTAGAATGAAGTTCCCAGGATTATCTTGTTTTGTTTTGTTTGTTTTTTCGAGACAGGGTTTTTCTGTGTAGCTTTGCGCCTTTTCTGGAACTCACTTGGTAGCCCAGGCTGGCCTCGAACTCACAGAGATCTGCCTGCCTCTCCCTCCTGAGTGCTGGGATTAAAGGCATGCGCCACCACCGCCCAGAGCCAGGATTATCTTTGGGAGAAACTTCTCTTGGCTTTTGTTTGGGAACTTGGGAGGTGGATCCTGATCCTACCCAACCAAGTCCCCAAATACTTGGTGTCTCTGTTGCCTGTGTTCCTGGAATTATGATCTGCTCTTTGTTCCCCCGAAAACAGAGATATAGTTCTAATTTTTTTTTTTTAATCTTACAACACTGAGCTTAAGTATTTATAGGTTAGATAATAGAATTCTCCACAATTGGCTCATTGCATTGTTGTTGGGTAGGCCTGCTGCAGATTTTGTCTGAATGTCACAGTGGCCGATCTTTGGAAGATTTTGTCAGGAAATGTATTCTTTGTTCCTTCATATTCTGCCAGTTTGCAGCCTTGTATGCACACATTTTGTGCGGCTTGCTACTCTGGCTGGATGGAGCGTTCATCTTTGTGCCCCACCTGCCGATGTCCAGTGGAGCGGATCTGCAAAAACCACATCCTGAACAACCTTGTGGAAGCATACCTTATTCAGCACCCAGGTCAGCTTTACTAATTTTCCCTTTAGGGGCCTGGGGCTGCAAGCTCTGCTCTGAGCAGTCTAGATTATCTCTCTAGTCCTGTTTCCCTTGCCAGTGAATTTTGCTATGCCCTTTTTAATCTAGATAAGAGTCGCAGTGAAGAAGATCTGAGAAGTATGGATGCAAGGAATAAAATCACTCAAGATATGCTGCAACCCAAAGTCAGGAGGTCTTTCTCTGATGAAGAGGGGAGTTCAGAGGACCTGCTAGAGCTGTCAGATGTTGATAGTGAATCCTCAGACATCAGGTTAGACATGTGCCTGGGAATAAGAAGTACATCAATACTGTGCTTAACTATATTGTAGAGTGTACAGCTATAGGACTTTAGTAAGTCAGTTTCCTTTATGTTTTTAGCTTGTTTCCTCAAATTGGAGTATGGCCAGAGTGGATGGACTCTGAGCAACCAGGAATAGGTTAAGAGCCTCAGGTAGCCTTGATGGTCTTTTTTAATTAATTAATTTGTTTATTTGTATATTTATTTTGAGACAGGGCCTCTCTGTGTAGCCTTTGCTGTCTTGGAACTTACTATGTAGACCAGACTGGCCTTGACCTTACAGTTGTTCACCTGCCTTAGTCTCCTGAGTGCTAAGATTAAAGGCCTGTGCTACCATACGGAGCTTGCTTGTCTCTAAATATAACCCTGACTGTCCTGGACTTAACAGTGTTATCCAGGATGTCTGTGAGCTCACAGATATGCCTGCTTCTGCTCTTGAGCAGTGGAATTAAAGGCATGCACCACCATTCCCAGCTTCCTCAATGGGTTGTGAACCCCACCTCCATACCCTCATTTTCTTAGGCTCCCCATCATGAATCCTGATTCACTGGCTATAGCAGAAAAGTGTTAGGTGTTGTTTTTCCTTCATAAGCTCACCTAATTCTTGTAATTAGAGACTGTAAGTCTTTGGCTGTAAATGGCAGTGTTATAATTTCTTAGAGTATTATCAGGAAAAGCATAATCCCCAGGCTGAAAGGACACAGCCCTTTGAAACCCAATTTTACCTGCTGACACATTGGTTTCAGGTCTACGTTTTGGGCCAAGGCTATAATATTAAAAAAAAAAAAAAAAAAAAAAAAAAAAAAGGTAAATAACTTCCCCTGGATTACAGAGTGAGTTCAAAGCTAACCTGAGGAACTTAGAATCTTATCTCAAATTTTAAAAATATTTAAAAAGTTATGGAAGTGTAGCTTAGTGATGGAGTGTTTGCCTAGCATGTGAGAATTGACCATGAGGTCAATCATACTACAAACAAACAACAACAACAAAAAAGTCCCCCAAACCAAACGAATTTGGATGTGGCTGTTGACACCTGTATTCCAACCCCCTAGGACCCTCTTGCCTCAGTGTTAACAGTGCTGGGATTAAAGCTGTGCTCTGATTTAACATACTGTATTGAGTGAGCTAGCAATACTTCCAGTGCAGTTTTTCCTCATGAGCATCTCCGTAAGAGACAACTCCTATGGATTTTCTTGGCCTTGGAGCCTATGAGCCCATGTGCTACTGAGTAGGGACTAGGTGGTCTAGGGTAGAGTGCACTGAAGCCTGGGGTGTGAGGGATTAAACAAGAAAGTATCTGAACACAGAGCAGCTATCATGTGGTGGATGCTATCCTCTCTCAGATTCCTGTTCCAGGTGGTTATGGGTAATGTCCTCCCAGTGGTAGGAGCTGGGCAGAGAGGAGGGATCAGCTGCTTTCAACACACACTCTGAAGTGTTGCTGAAGGTGAGTAGAGGTAGAGCAGAGGCCTTGAAGAGTAGAAGCCCAACAGCTGGAACTGGGAGTCGATGATAATATAACAATGATGTCTGTCTGTTCCTTTGTGACTTCAGTTCTGCTTGTTTTTTTTTTCACAGTCAGCCATATATTGTATGCAGACAGTGTCCTGAATACAGAAGGCAAGTAGTGCAGTCTCTTCCTTGCCCAGTCCCAGATAGCGAGCTAGGAGCTGCACAGGCCCTTGGTGGGGAAGCACCATCAACATCTGCCAGCTTGCCAGCAGGTAAAATAGTGGTATCTAACTCTGAGCTTTTCCTTCCATTGTGTTACATCCTTGTGATTCTTATTCTAGTTTCCTATGGTGTGATTCCTCTATGAAGTCTCTTCTGCCTTCTAGTCCTCTGTATCAGCAATCCTCTTGCCTCTCATAGCCTCTTGCTTGACATGACCAGTATTGGTAGGAAATTATGGGAGCCAGGCATGATAATGTATACCTTTAAATTCTAGCACTCGGGAGGCAGAGGCAGGCAGATCTCTGTGAGTTCAAAGCCAGCCTGGTCTACAAAGTGAATTCCAGGACAGCCAGTGCTACACAGAGAAACCCTGTCTTGAAAAAACAGGAGAGAGAGAGAGAGAGAGAGAGAGAGAGAGAGAGAGAGAGAGAGAGAGAGAGAGAAAATATGAATCCAGGCAGAGACAGGAGGATCTCGGTGAGTTCAAGGCTAGTTTGGTCTGTCTCAAAAAAAAAAGAGAAGGGAGGGAGGGAGGGAGGGAGGAAGGAAAAGGAAGGAAGGAAGGAAGGAAGGAAGGAAGGAAGGAAGGAAGGAAGGAAGAAAAAAAAGAAAGAAAGAAAGAAAGAAATTAAGTGAATATCTGTTTATTTGAGGGTCTCCCCTTTTGGACACACCTGGTAATTAACAGTCCTGGTTTTAACTTTTGGTCTCACTTCAGCTTACTGCTTCAGGCATTTGCCAAAGCCAAAATGATCGTTCTGTTCTGTCACCCAAACAAGAGACTGACTTCTTTCTTGCAGCGTGTACTAAATTCCCATAGTCTGTCTTGCATCTCCATTGAGTTGCCCTCTAAACAATCTCTCATCAGCTGTGTATTTCCATCAGATAGGTCCCTGGATGCACCGAGAAAAGCAAGAGAGGGACTGAGGCACAGCTCAGTGATAGAGGGCATGCTTAGCATTCGCAAGGCATGTGGTTCCACCCCAACTTAAAGGAAAACAAAGAAGATGAGGGAAAGAGAAAAGGAGCACTGTCCACTTGCATGGGGCATGAAGTTCTTAGCTCTACGGGTTGAAGCCTAGCAATTAGAACTGGCTGCAGATAGCATAACAGTATTCCCTGCCTAGGATGGGCCACTCTAGTTCTAGCTCTGCCTGTTCTTACTGCAGTGGGCACTGTGGTCATTGCCAAATTGAAGATTGCCTTAGGAGCTCCGACCCTTTATCTGGTATTTAGCCTGAGTATGTTAGAAGGCCACTAACCTAGGGTTGTAATTAAGAGCCACATTCTTTTTTGTTTGTTTGTTTTGTTTTTTTGTTTTTTTTGTTTTTTGAGACAGGGTTTCTCCGTAGCTTTGGAGCCTGTCCTGGAACTCACTTTGTAGACCAGGCTGGCCTTGAATTCACAGAGATCCACCTGCCTCTGCCTCCCAAGTGCTGGGATTACAGGCATGCGCCACCGCTGCCCGGCAAGAGCCACATTCTTGGCTACCCTACTAGAACATTGTTCAGTTCTCTGAGTCTCCTCCTCCTCTTCCTCTTCCTCTTCCTCCTCCTCTTCTTCTTTTTAATTTATTTTATGTGCATTTGTGTGAAGGTGTTAAGTACCCTGGAACAGGAATTACAGACAGTTGTGAGCTGGGAATTGAACCCAGGTCCTCTGGAAGAGCAGCCAGTGCTCTTAACCACTGAGCTATCTCTCCATCCTTTGAGTCACTTCTAGAACCCATAATTGGAGCAGCAAAGCAGTGCTCAGCAACCAGAGGTAGATACTTGACCACTACCCAAAATGGATTTTTTGGTCTTTTAAAATATAGTCTCAATTTATAACTCAGGCTGGCCTAAAACTCAGTACATATCTCAGGCTAGCCTTGAACTTGTGATCTTCCTGCCTCAGACTCTCAATAGATAGCACTATAGGTGTATATCCTTATGCCTGGCTTGAACTCCCTTGGTCCAGTTACTTTAAAAAAATTATTTATGTATATATGTATGTATGTGTACATGTGCATGGGTATTTTTGGTGCTAGGGATTAAGCCTAAGGCTTCTCAAATGCTAGACAAGTTCTCACTAAGCTATAGACATTGAATTCCCAAATTTCAAATGGCAGAATAGCATTTGGCCACTTAGGAAGTAGTTTGAAGTCCTCCCAGATCCTGTCCCTCCTCCTATGAACTTCACAGTTGCCTCTCTAAATGTAACTTTTTTCTGGTGTCTAGATATATTCTGACCTAAATATGTGTGTGCTTCAGCAGCCCAGGATTATATGTGCCCTCTTCAAGGAAGCCACGCCATATGTACCTGTTGCTTCCAGCCTATGCCTGACCGGAGAGCTGAACGTGAGCAGGATTCCAGTGTTGCTCCTCAGCAGTGTGAGTATGTTAGTCTCCCTGAGGTGCCCCCTCCAACTGCAGGACATTCTTGTGCATCCTTCATGGCTTGATTTTTCAAATAAAATTGACTTTATGTGGACTATGAAACAAAGATGTAATTTTTTTCCATCTGCATATAATTAATCCCACACGAGCATACTGAACTTTCTGTTTTTTCCCACCAATTGATACCACTGCCTTGTGAAGACCACATTTCCTTATGTAGGTTGTCCTCCTTCTGGGATCTGAATCTATCTATCTCCATTCTCATGTCAGTACTATATTCATTATATAATGTGTTACTTACAAATCTAATAGATGAAATACCTTGTTTTTAATTTACATTTCTTACCATTAAAACTGGTCTCTGAACAGAGAGATAGCTAAGTGGTGGAACACTTGCTTAGCATGTATAAGCTCTTGGGTTTCATTCTCAGTATTGCAAAACATCAAAAACAAATGGAACTCTTCATTTATTTAATGGCTGTTAGAATATATTTTTGTTCATGTTCATGGTTGTTCATGTCTATTGCCTTTTTAAAATATTCCTCAGCTTCAGAGTTCTATTTTTGCTGTTAAATGAAGAAAAGCATAAACTCATGTGGCCATATCAACAAGTCTCTGCAGTGTCTGAGCCAATCTTCTTGATATCAAGGGCACAATGTATGATACAATACAGGCTCTCCACTGCTGTGATGGAGAGTGTTTTGTGTGCTCGGAGACTGCTCTGGGGAGGTGGTCCTCATAGCCTATACTTGGTGCAGTACAGAAGAGGATACAGTAGTACAATAGTGGTGTGCATTCTGGGATGGGCAGCTAACGAGCTCCAGGCATACCAGGGTGACCCCTAGGCATATTTAGAAGAATCCATAGAAGAGTCCTGAGAATACTGACATCTAGAAGTACAGATCAGCAAGTGGCAGCCAAGGCTAGGTTCTTAAAATTTTGCTAAGAAGGCAGTCTTTACTTTGGACTAAATGTCTAGAGAAGTGCTTTATAGATATAGGCATTTACAAAGTGATTATACCCTTAAAAAGATGTAATTAGTCAATCCTGTAAGAACTTCAGCTAGGGTTTATTTAGTAGCATATTCTATGAAATTGCATTGTGGCAAGTATTAAACACTTTGAAGTGTGAATCTAATTAGTCTTATTAAATAAAAACTTAGAGTCAGATATTAGGGTGAAAGCTGAAAGATCAGAGAAGCAGAGAAGCAACCACTAGAGACTTCTTACCTCTACAAATCCTCAGACCGAAATGGGGTGGGGGGGATCCTGTCTCTGAATCCTCAGACTGAATGGCTGTCAGGTCCTGTCTCCACCTCCCAAGTGCTGGGATCAAAGATGTGCACCACTGCCACCACTGGCTCTGTTTCTATTTTAGACTAGTTCAAGGGTGGCCTTGAACTCCTGATCTTCCTGCTTCCTTCTCCCAAGTGCTGGGATTAAAGGTGTATGCCACTGCCTGGCCTCTATAATTAACTAGTGGCTAGTTTCACCCTCTGATCTCCAGGCAAGCTTTATTTGTCAGAACACACACAAAAAAAATATCATACCACAAATCCTTTCCACAGAATGTGCAAGATAACAATATGAAAACATTATTCATGGTAGGTAGAAAAGCTATCTACAGACATGAATGTGCAGCTACTTGAAGTGTGTCACATATTCAGACTGGGGAACAGTGAACCAGGACTGTTGGGGTGCTGGGGTCAGAGACTAAGCTGCTTTTTCTTTCTTTCTTTCTTTCTTTTTTTTTTTGACAGGATTTCTGTGTTGTTTTGGTGCCTGTCCTGGATCTCACGCTGTAGACCAGGCTGGCCTTGAACTCACAGAGATCCTCCTGCCTCTGCCTCCCGAGTGCTGGGATTAAAGGCATGTGCCACCGCCACCCAGCAGACCAGGCTGTTTTTAAGATCACTGGTTTTAAATTAACTTAATTATAACAACTCTGTCACTTTTCATTTTAGATGTTATCTGGGGTGTTGTCTCTGCTCCCTAATTCCATGAGAACACCTCAGAAAGACTGTCTTCAAAGAGAGTTGAGCTCTTGAGTCTGGTGCTGAATGTCCTCAAGTATGAGAACAGGCACAGTTCTAGGTCCCAGTTGACCAACTGTCCTCTGTCCACAGGTGCAGTGTGCCTGCAACCCTTCTGCCATTTGTATTGGGGCTGCACCCGGACTGGCTGCTTTGGCTGCTTGGCTCCATTCTGTGGTAATGTCAGCTCTTCAGCCTAGTTGCTTTGACTTTATTATGTTCTCATGATTACTTGGGGTAGGTGGTATTGAATTGTGACCTGCTGTGTTCAGAGAAAATGAGGCTGCTGTGAGCCATCAAGTGATTGATTACCTGCCTTTTTCTGCTACACTACAAAGTTTTGTCACTTTAGAAGTCTAAAACCCATGTTGCTCCAAATGCAAGCAGTAATAAACCAAGAGAAGTATCAGTTACTATGCAGAAGAAATTGTTTATTCACACAAAAACACTATTTCTGTAATCCTAGCCCTCCAGTGACTTAGGCAAGAGGATCACAAATTCAAGGAGCGCTGGGTGTGGTGTGCATGCTGGCATTAAGGCATGCACTAGCACTGCCTGGCTCCACCAGGAATCGTTTTATTGCAATGTTCATGTAGGAGAATATTTTCCCCTAGTGCCCATGGCCTATCTAGGACAGGTTCTTGGCCCCATTAACAGTGCTGGGTAGGAGTTTCATTTCAATGAGAAGGACTTAAAGCTAATTTAAAAAGTGGTTGGTTAGCTGGGCAGTGGTGGTACATACCTTTAATCCCAGCACTTGGGAGGCAGAGCCAGGCGGATCTTGTAAGTTCGAGGCCAGCCTGGGCTACAGAGTTAGATCCAGGACAGGCACTAAAACTACACAGAGGGGTTAGGGATTTAGCACAGTGGTAGAGCGCTTGCTTAGCAAGTGCAAGGCCCTGGGTTCGATCCTCAGCTTGAAAACAAAAACAAAAACAAAAAACTGCACAGAGAAACCCTGTCTCAGAAAAAAAAACCTTTGAACGTGCAGAGATCCGTCTGCCTCCCGAGTACTAGAATTAAAGATGTGTGCCACCACTGCCTAGCCTCTATGTTTAATCTAGTGGCTTGTTCTGTTCTTCAGGCAAATTTTATTAGGGTACACAATATATCACCACACAGCAATCTCCAGGAATCCACTTGTCTCTTTCCTCCACCAATTCTAGTATTATAGATATGCCCTGCTACACTTGGCTTTCTTTCTTTTTTTTAAAATAGTCATACTGGGGATTGAAATTCAGGTCTGCATAATTATGTGGCAGGCATTTTACTGACTGAGGCATTTCCTAAGCTTGTTGCTAGTTTACAGTCTATAATGGAAAAAGATTCGGTTATCCTGTCAGGCAAACAATACTTGGATGATACTACATTATCCTTATAAAAAAGATAACATTCCTCCTTCCTCTGGCAGAGCTCAACCTGGGGGACAAGTGCTTGGATGGAGTGCTGAACAATAACAACTATGAGTCAGACATCCTGAAGGTATCAGCTCCACACTTGCCCTGAGGATCCAGTGAAAACCATGAAGCTTTCCTGTAATTTTTATGGTTTCTGTTAGGACACATTTTCTGTTTAGCATTTCTTGCAGACGTGTACTACCATAACTGGCAGCACACACTGTATTATCTGACCAGTGTAATATGATTCCATGATATATATATATTTGGTTTTCCTTGTATTCTAAAATGAGGTAATTCCTGTTTGCTGATCATGCTGTCAAACTATATGAATTGGTTAATACATCCTACAAAGAGGGTATCTCAATTCTGGCTCCTTTTTCTGAACTTTTTCTTTTCCAAGTTTGAGGAAGCTAGCTTAGCTCTTAGAATTGTAACATGTTCAATTCTGCATTTTATGTTGAGAACTTTGCCTCCCTTTGAGAACATTCATCACACTTTTAGGTACATGAAAACCTTTTTGTAATAGCCTTGAACACTGTCTAAACAGAGAAATCAAAGGCCTGGCATTCAGCTATACTTGTCACCCTTAGGGGATAGGTGAGTGGGTGAGGGTGAGTGTAAAAAGGAGAAATTTAACAATACTCGAAGACTAAAAGGAAAAAATTCTCATTAGAGTGTGCTACTGAAACCTCTATCTTCTTCTATTCAAGGAGATTTGGCTTCGACCAGCAGTATTCCATGGCTTACATAGGGCAGGCAGTATCTAAGTGGTCATTGGTGGTTGTCACGTCTCAAGGGCATATGTCTGCCTTTTCAGAAAACAAGGGGGCTCCAGCAAGCAGTCTACAAAAGCAGAAGTTAGTAGTTTAGAGGTTTAATTTTAACTATGTTAGAAGCAAAACTATGGTTTAGAGTTGTGTTGTTATTCCTGTGTCCCTTTTAATAGTATTTAATGTTAACACTTGCTACTTTCCTTTTCCTCCTCAGTGTCTTTTTGTTTGTTTTTGTTTTTGTTTTTCGAGACAGGGTTTCTCTGTGCAGCTTTGCACCTTTCCTGGATCTCGATTGGTAGCCCAGGCTGGCCTAGAACTCACAGAGATCCGCCTGCCTCTGCCTCCGGAATGCTGGGATTAAAGGCGTGCGCCACCACCACGCAGCCTCTTCAGTGTCTTATCCATCGTTGTGCTCTGAATGTCTTTGTGGAATTTTCTGAGAGAATAGTGACTCTTATTCAGGTCCAGAGGCTGACAGCCTCTCGACAAAGCTTGTAAGACCTGTGAGAGAACTGGCTCTGCAAATGCCACTCCAGGGCAGCTGTGCTCGGGCTTCCCCCACCTTCAGAGTCCGTTTATGAAGTGTCCTCTTATTCGTTTAGTGATTCTCCTTCTCACCTGGAATTTCTTTTCATACTTCTTTCCATCACAGAATTACCTGGCAACCAGGGGTCTGACATGGAAAAATATGTTGGCGGAGAGTCTCCTAGCTCTACAGCGGGGTGTATTTCTACTGTCTGGTAAGCATTGTTTAGCCAGCCCTGCCCCGCAGAACTGGCATTAATTTTTTTGTTGTTGTTGTTTTGTTTTTGTTTTTGTTGTCTTCAAGACAGGGTTTCTCTGTGTAGTTTTGGTGCCTGTCCTGGATCTCACTCTGTAGACCAGGCTGGCCTCGAACTCACAGAGATCCTCCTGCCTCTGCCTCCCTAGTGCTGGGATTAAAGGCGTGTGGCACCACTGCCCAGCCATGGGCATTAATTTTTAAGGGTGGCTTTGTCTCCTGTAAAGTGATAAGAACATGGCAGGCCATACTTTGTGATGTTATCTGTCTGCTTTCTACATTTATGACATTGATTCTCACCCTTCCTAGGAAGATAGAGAAAGGTCTAGACACTTTAAACTTTTGTTTTATTTTGGCAGAGTCTCACTATGTAGCCTAGGCTGGCCCTGAACTCCTTATCCTATCTTCCTCACTAGTACTGGGATGACAGATAGGAGCTGCCACACCTGCCTAATCACTTTTGAGGTTTGAAAAGCTTTGCTTAAACCTGTAGCACATGTTCCAGCACCTTTCTCCCCATCAGGGAAGGGTAAGAACACGGCTTAGGGAGTATCCACCAATCTGTCACTTGATTTGTCATCACTCAGGTGGGGGACAGATTGGAAGAGGGTGTTGTGCTTTCTTCCAGAGGACTACACAATGTGGAAAGTTATAGAAATCGTAACAATTTTTTTTCTAATATTTAACTGTTTATTAAGGAAAATGTGAACAGTTTTCTTTAACTTCCTGGTGATTGTGTTCTGGTGTGTCTTGCCTGTTGTTGTAGTCCATGTAACTTCTATGAATACCTTTGATTTCTTAATTTTATAATGAGAGTAGCTCATACAGAAAATATGAGTAACTTTCTGCTCTTCCAGAGGACACAGACAAATCTCTACTGGCCTGCATGGATATGCACTCTAGCACAAATATAAATAAAATAAATACTTTAAAAAAAAAAAAAGGCTGGACATGGTGGTATACTCACTCCTTTAATCCCAGCACTCAAGGGACAGAAGCAGGAAGATTTCTGGGGTCAGCCCAGTCTACATAGCCAGGGCTTTGTAGAGAGACCCTGTCTCAAAAGACCAAAAAAGAAGCCGGATGGTGGTGGTGCACACCTTTAATCCCAGCACTTGGGAGGCAGAGGTGAGGCGGGTCTCTGTGAGTTGGAGGCCAGCCTGGTCTACAAAGTGAGTGCCAGGACAACCAGAGCTGTAACACAGAGAAACCCTGTCTTGATACCCCCCCCAAAAAAAAAGGAAGATCAAAAAAGGAAATACAAATGCTTTTGGTGAAGAACAAGGGATAAAGTAAAACTCACTTGAAATCCCACACCTAAACTACTGGCAGGAGTAGCCTGCTTACCTAGCATTTGTGATGCCTTGCTTTTTGTCTCCAGCATTGGAAAAGCATAAACAAATAAAGAATAAAAAATATTGGGAATAGTTTTTTCATGCCCATCCATCCAGTCTCTTTGAAGAGGCCCCATTTATGGGTTACATTACAGATGGTACCCTATTAGTTAGTGTCCTGTTTGCACTCAGCATGTATCACACACTCCCTTCTGCCAAGAAATGTCCAGGCATTGTTTTTGAGGTAGTGGGAACTGGCCAGGGTTCTTGTGCACACTAAGCCACGTCCCTGCCTTGGTTTATTTTTATTACATAGAGGGTTTGGGGAGGGGGGCAGATTAGGGAGAATGATTATGACCCCATTTAGGCTTGGACTTGCTGTATAACATGGCTGATCTTAAACTTCTGATTGTCATTCCTTCACCTCCTAAGTGCTAACAGAAGGCAGCCTATACCAGTCTTATATAGTGCTAGGGATCAATATATATTTCCAGTTTTATACAGTACTGGGCATCGAACTCAGGGCTTTGTAGATGCTAAGCAAGCATTCTACCACCTGAGCTATGTTACCAGCCCTACATAGAGTTTTAATAGCATAGCTTTATTTAGCTACTTCATGAAAGGATATTTATTTCTTGTTTTCCACTACATTAATGCCATAGCTGTTGAGCATGCAATGCTATACACTTAAAAGTTGTCATTTTAGACTATGTAACTAGGGTTTTTATGACAGTAGTACATGAAGCTAAGACTCTGCCAAATGAACACACTGTCCTTCCTAAGGCTGTACAGGTTACCCCGCATGCCTGAGCATCCCCTGCCTCTTGGCTTTGTATTTGGCATTTAGTTTTGTGAATATGAGAGAAGTTGACCATGACTTACTATTTTAATGCCTTTGTGTGACTGTTAACAAAATTGAAGGCCTTTTTTGCATCTATACTTGCTTATCTATGATCCTGGACTTTACTACGTACGCTCTTTGGGGAGGGTCACTGGCAGCACGGACATGCTATCTTTGTTAAAGTATATAGTACTGCCCTTTGTGTTGTAAATATGTTCTTACTGTAGCATTAGTACTGCATGGGTTGTGTTTTTATACTTCCATTTCAAATTTTAAGTTGTAGGTAGTCAAAATTATAAATCTTTTTTCTTTTTTTTTCTTTTTAGCTGAGGATCAAACCCAGAGCCTTGCACTTGCTAGGCAAGCGCTCTACCACTGAGCTAAATCCCCAAACCCATTTTTTTAAATTTTTATTTTCAACACGTGTAAGTTTAGCATCCCAAATTTGAAAATGCCTCCAACATTTGTAACCATAAGAGTGCTGAAGATGCCGGGCAGTGGTGGCACACACCTTTAATCCCAGCACTTGTGAGGCAGAGGCAGGTGGATCTCTATGAGTTCGAGGCCAGCCTGATCTACACAGTGAATTCCAGGACAGCCAAGGCAGTTACACAGTGAAACCTTGTCTCAAAAAGCCAAAAAAAAAAAAAAAAGAGAGAGAGAGAGAGAGAGAGAGAGAGAGAGCTGAAGACATGATACCATAAAAAGAAAACCTATACCAGACCTGCTATGATAGATCATCATATGAAATCAGCTTCAGGCAATATGTGTGAGATGTGTAGGTAATGTAAATGATTCTATGTTTAGAATTGGGTCCCCCAGTTCTCATCACCTGTACACAAATCACCAGGCATTGTTGCATATACCTTTAATTTCAGTACTGGGGAAACAGAGGCAGATGGATCTATCTGAGTTCAATGTCAGCTTGGTCTACAAAGTGAGTTCCAGGTAAGCAAGGAATCATAGTGAGATCCTGTCTCAAAAAACAGATAGGGAGGCTTGAGAGATGGCCCAGTACTTAAGAGCACTGGGTGCTCTTTCAGAGGATCTAAGTTTGGTTCCCTGAACTCACATAATGGTTTACATCTATCCATAATTCCAATTCCATGGTATCCAATGTTTTCTGACCTCTGTTGGTATCAGGCACATACGTAGTATACATACATACATATATACATGCAAACAAAACACTTATACATACTTTTTTAAAATCCTTTGGGACAGTTACATAAATGTCCCCAAATCTGGAAAATCAATCTATAATCCAAAATACCTCTGATCCTATGTGTTTCAGATAAGGATTAATTAACCATACTTAAATGTAGCACAAGAGAAAATACTCTTTCCAATCTTAATATTTTGGGAGGGAGGTTTTAAAAAAATATTTAAAAATTTTTTTTAAAGATTTATTTATTATGTACACAGAAGAGGGTGCCAGATCTCATTACAGATGGTTGTGAGCCACCATGTGGGTGCTGGGAATTGAACTCAGGACCTCTAGGAAAGCAGTCGGTGCTCTTAACCTCTGAGCCATCTCTCTAGCCCTAAAATTTTTAATCCACATGAGATTATTTTACTATTAAAAACTAAACTATACAGCCAGGCGGTGGTGGCACACGCCTTTAATCCCAGCACTCGGGAGGCAGAGGCAGGAGGATCTCTGTGAGTTTGAGGCCAGCCTGGGCTATAGAGTGAGTTCCAGGACAGGCTCCAAAGCTACATAGAGAAACCCTGTCTCAAAAAGCCAAAAAAAACAAACAAAAAAAAAACGGGGGAAAAAAAAAATCAAACCCTAAACTATAGTGAGGCTGGAAGACGGTTTAGTGGTGATAAGCATTTGTTGTTCTTGGAGAGGACAAGGTTCCCAGCACCCACATGGTGACTTACACCCATCTGTACTCCAGTTCTAGAGGATCCAGTGCCGCCTTCTGGGCTTTTCAAGTGCTGCACACACGTGGCACACAGACATTCATGTAGGCAAACATTCATAAAATAAAAATAAATCTTAAAAAAAACAGCTAAATTAGTATTTAGATTGGTTTTGGAATTGTTTTCCAGATGTTTAGCCCACTGTCTCTACCTCATTATGGTGTTAGTTTCCTACTAGTTAGAAGTATGTCTGTTTGCTGTTTAAAAATGGCATTGCCTGATAAACGGCTGTGTCCAGATATGGCTGTCCTCCCCCAGATTACCGAGTCACTGGAAACACTGTGCTGTGTTACTGCTGTGGTCTGCGCAGCTTCCGAGAGCTGACCTACCAGTATCGGCAGAACATTCCCGCTTCAGAGTTGCCAGGTAAGGAGCCTGTTCTGTCTGTATTGGCTTCTCAATTCCAACAGTTCTTAGCATGGCATTATACTCCATTCTCAGCAGAAGTTGTAGAATGTAGGCAGAAGACAGACACACAGGATGGCTGAGGCTGCATTTGCTTTTCGGACCGGATCGAGACACATGGGTTTCTAGAACGAAGCCACATAAAGACACTACTAGAACAACTTCATTCCCTTGACTTGGTTTTCAGGTAAATTTGTTTTTCTTGTCCAAAAATCTTGGCGTGATTTATGAAAACTGATCATAGAGAGAGGTAAGATGTGAGCTTGGGAAAGTGTTTGCTGTGCTGGCATGAAGACCTGAGCTCAGTCCTTGTGCTAAAAAATGCAAAACAAATACTGGGTATGTGGGTCCTGTAGTGGATCCAGGTTTAGTTTCCAGAACCCGCGTAGATCTGGTGTCCTCTTCTGGCCTCTGTAAGCACCAAGCACACACACTTAGGTACATGCACTTAGGTACATGCAGACAAAACACTCTTACACATAAAATAAATAAAATAAAAATCTTTTTTTTTTTTTTTAAATAAAAAAGAAAAAGCCAGTTGTAGCAGCTCATACTTATAATTCCAGAACTGGGGAGGCATATATAGGCAGGTCCTTGGTTTAGCCAGGAAGCTTAGCCTAATTGGCAAGTTCTAGGCCACTGAAAGACCTTGTCTCAAAAAAAAAAATTCAATGTAAGTGATGACATCTGACACTTAACTTCTGGCTTCTACACATACATGTGTACCCACATACATGCACCTATATGAAGATACATGAACACACACACACACACACACACACACACACACACACACACAAATGACAAAGATGCTTTGTGCTTGGACTTTCCCTGTATTTCCAGTTAAATTCATTTAGCTACATGAAAAATGTGTGATACATCTAATGTAGACATGTGCTTTCTTTTCCAGTGACTGTAACATCCCGTCCTGATTGCTACTGGGGCCGTAACTGTCGCACTCAGGTGAAGGCTCACCATGCAATGTGAGTGAAGCTGGGGGACATCTGGGTCAACTGCAGGTCCTCTAGGCTTAGAGCTTGGGAAGGCAACAATAACAGTGAACTATATGCTAAAAAAAAAAAAAAAAATGCATTAATTTGGGGACTTAAGGTATCCTCGGTAGTAGAATACAAAGTTCTGGGTTCAGTTCCCAGCATCCCACTCCACCCCCCAAATTTACATATATATGCTAATTTAATCCCTATATTTCTATAAAGTCATGCATTGTGTAAAATAGTATTTTCATATAGAAATTTGTCATGAAGTGTTGCGGCACAGGTGTGTGGGTTCACTCAAATCCATGGAAAGAAGACTCAGAGGTACCTTAAGAATAAATCTAGCCTTTCTGGCTGCAGGAGGATCCAGTCTCCAATGACTGAAACACTTTCCCTTCACCCAGGGTATTTTTATTTTTCTCAATATTTACTTAGGCCAGTTGATTTCCATATGTTCAAAACAACCTGAAAGAAGCTCCCAAAAATACAATGCCAACTGCAAATTTCTCAATTCATCAGGTACTACAGTTTTCCGGGTTTCCTGAACCAAGTTTTGCATAGGCCTTTGTATCCTTGGGAGACTCTGAGACAAAATTCACATAGGGTGACAACAGGAACAAAAGGTGTCTATTAAACAAAAGATGGATTAGGGCTAAGTGCTAATACTCCAGAACCAAGCCAGGTGTACCCAGCAGGAATGCTGCCGCAGAAAGTCTGCTCTTATGTTACTGCTTCTATGCAAATATCTACCTCCATCTTTCATCTGTGTCCTCATGGTTGGAGTCACATTATGCTTTATCTGACAGCTTCCGGTGGTAGTTCTCTCTGGGTCAGTAGCTGTGGTCTGAGCACATGCCAACAAAGTTACTAGCCCAGTTTGTGATAGATTAATACCTGGGGTTTTCTTCATATTGTGTGTGTGGTGGGGGTTGTGTTATAACTTAGCCACCCTCACTGTGGTGTCTTCAACATAGTCTTCAAATGCTATTCATAGCAACATCTGCATTGCCTTATGAAGTCAGCGCTCAGCACTAATCTTTCTGCTCCTGTTTTTAAACAAATAGTGGTATGGTCCTCTGCTAGTCCATCCATTCGCCAGTATTTAATCTCTAAACACAGATTTTTGATTCAGATTAAGACAATGGAACTGGTGCCCACAGTATGAGAAAAAGATAAGACTAGAGATGATTTCTTAATTGGTAGTTTTGTGGTGTAAAACCTTGTATTGTGCTTGAGCATGAACAGTAGGCACCATCTGTTTCAAGAAAGGAAATTTTAGGTTGTAGAGATGGCTCAGCTGTGTGCTGCTCTTGGCAGAGGATCTGAGTTCAGTTTCCAGCACTCACATTGGACAGTTAGTAACCACCTATTACTCTAGCTGCAGTGGATCAGATATCGGTGGCCTCCTCAAAAACCCGCAAACAGGTGTGCATACCTTCACAGAGACACATATACAGAACTAAAAGTAATACAAATATCTGTCTGTCTGTCTGTCTATCTGTTTGCTTATTTGTTTGTTTGTTTGGTTTGGTTTTTTGGGACAGGATTTCTCTGTATAGTTTTGGTGTCTGTCCTGGATCTTGCTCTGTAGACCAGACTGGTCTTGAACTCACAGAGATCTGCCTGGCTCTGCCTCCTCAGTGCTGGGATCTTTTAAAAAAAGAAAGAAGGAAGCTGGGCAGTGGTGGTGCACACCTTTAATTCTAGCACTCTGAAGGTAGAGGCAAGTGGATCTCTGTGAGTTCTAGGACAGCCTGGTCTACAAAATGAGTTCTAGGACACCCAAGGCTGTTACACAGAGAAACCCTGTCTCAAAGAAAAAAAAAGAAGGAAGAAAGGAAGGAAGGAAGGACATTTCACAACTAACTCACTTTTGTTCATGGTAGTATGGATATGAGTAACAAAGGTATGTGCCACTTTCTCCATGCCTATCTCCAGTCTTGCCCCTGGTTTGTGGAGAGGGGAAGGTGGCCACTGTCTCCTCAGCATCTGTCTCCACCCTGCTAGGTGAAGTATAGGCAAAGACATACACTAAGGAAGCACAGCTTTTATTTTCTAATCTGATAAATTACCCACTGTGTTTTCATTTTTATCTTAAAATGTAAAAAGAGGGGGTTGGGGATTTAGCTCAATGGTAGAGCACTTGCCTAGCAAGCGCAAGGCCCTGGGTTCAATCCTCAGGTCAAAAAAAAAAAAAAAAAAGGTAAAAGGAGAAAAAGACTACCTTTGGAGTGTAGTGTCTTTAATATTATTAAAAAATAGTTAGAGGGACTAGAGAGATGGCTCAGGAGTTAAGAGCACTTGCCCCTGTGCCAGACAGCTTGAGTTTGGTTCCTAGCACCTGTGTCAAATAACACACAACCATCTGTAATACCAGCTCCAGGGGATTTGATTTCCTCTTCTGGTCACCCTGGCCACCTGTACACATACAGCATATACTCAAACAGACACATCTAAATACACATAAATTTAAAATTCTTTTAAAAACTATATATTTTTTAAAAACATAAAAATTATTGAATGAGATTAAATGTATGACGCACAAATGTTTTTATGTGGTGATTACAGTATGCAGTTTCACAGTTTGAGTAGTCTTTGATGTTTTCTCTCCCTGCAGGAAATTCAATCACATCTGTGAACAGACAAGGTTCAAGAATTGAGCGTTGGAGGATACACATAAAACAGTTACAGAGCACTGGAGGCAATAACACTATGTTTTTAAAAATAACACATACAGACACTTTAAGGGCATTTTTAGAGTTCTCCCTTTACAGTTCCAGCACTGGGGTTTCTGGTCAGGCACTCTGGTATGGCTTTTCCCTTTGTGGACCTTTAACTTCAGTCACACACACACACACACATACACACACACACACACACACACACACACACACACACACACACACACCATGTGCCCAATGTGGACCTTTAACTTCAGACACACACACACACACACACACACACACACACACACACACACACACTCCGTGTGCCCCAATCACGTGGGAGGCCAGCTGGTCACACTAGTCTCCTAGTCACACTAGTCTCCTAGTCAGTGCTGGAAGATCAACAGACAGATCTCTCTCCCACTAGACAGCTCTCCCCTGTGTGTGGTAGGCAGTGACAGTGCAGGTTTATACTTTTGTATCTTTTATACCTTGTACCTTGACTACAGTTAAAATGAAAAAGTTTCATGGGAAAAGGGGTCAGATATGTGTAAGGAAAGGAAGCATAAGTTTACAGCCTCCAGGGATGTACAGGATATTCTTCTGTCTGGAAAGCCACAGCCTTTTGTATATTTTTTATTTTAATAGGTTTGGTGCTTATCTTCTAATAAGATTTAAATATTAAAAACTGTAGCACAAATATTATAACTTATAATTTACAAATTGACTGAAATTGGTAAGAGTCTGACATTTGAAAGATTGAGCATATGTTTCTGTATTTAAAAAAAATCATTAAATGTCCAAAACTGCTAATCCTGAGGAGGATTATCTTGAGTATCCAGGTCCTTGACACAGGGCTGGCCTATGCCTCTTATGCAGCAGGGTACAGCCTCTGCCCTTAACCCTGCAGTCCCTGAGAGCAGACCCCTGCTGAAACTCCAGATGGCGCCAGACTGATAGGGCCTCTACTTTCCAGCCCCTATCCTGGTATACTAGGTTTGTTATGTCATCTGGAATAATACTTGAAATTTTGTTTTTCATTTTTTTAAGCTTTTTTATCTTTTATTGAAATCACCTGTTATGTTTGTTTGCAAACTGCTAACTTTTTGCTTCTCAGGAATACAATTTTCACCTGTTGTCTTGCTCTTGATACAGACTGAGAGGCAGCACTCTGTATTAGTGGGAGGTTCTCTTTTTTTGATTCTAATAAATGAGCTGTGTTTGTTTCTCTTCTTGTGTTTCGTTCATATGTGAGATGCCAAACGTTTCGTGCTAATGCAGACAGGTGGCACTAATTCACAACACTAATTCTTCACTACTCATAATATTTACTTTATTGCCCGTTAGTCAATCTTGTGACTCCACCAGCAGATAGATCACGTCAAGAGGTAAGCAAACAGGATCTGGTTGGGCTCAAAACCTGAGCATCTTTGAACACGGCACAGGACAGTCTCTTTATTTTGTCAGTCCCAGTCAGTGGGAATGTGTTATCTACACCTTGAGCAGTGATGTGCAGTATTTAATCCATCCCCCCAGCCGCTCCACCCACCCCCCCCCCCCAGGATTCAGGATCTGTCCTGGGTTAGTAGGACCTGTACCTTTGCTCATGTCTGCAGGATCCTATTCCAGAGGGAAGCACGAGGGGCATCAAGCTCCTTGGGAATCACTTAATGCTCAGTTGTTTAAGGAAGCATGGTGCCTGAGAGTTACTTCAGAGGGGAAGAGGGGATTCCACAGAATTTCTGATGAACACATGGTAGAGAACAAGGCCTACATGTCAGGCTCTAGTATAAGGGGGCTTTGGGCCATGGTGATGATTCCTGGGTGTGATTTGACTGAGCTGCTCATAGAGACAGGTTTGTGGGCCTCAGGCAGTGTCTTTATATCATCTAAACCTCCTTTCTCTAGACTCTCACATAGCTCACGTATTAGCTAATTTTCTTGTTGCTGTGTGAAATAAGGAAGGGCTTATTTTGACAGTCCATTGAAGATATAGTCCATTGTAGTGGGAAAGGCCTGGAGGGAGTGAAGCAGTTTGTCACATTGAATCTGCAGTCAGGGTGCAGAGAAATGATTGCTGTTGCTCAGCTTTCTCTTTGCATTTGAGAACCCAGCCCATGGGATGGTACAGCCTACATTCAGGGCTGATCTCCTTTCCTGAGTTAAACCTTTCTTAAACAACCTCACAGACACATCCAGAGTTGTGTCTCCTAGGTGACCTCAAATCCATTCTAGTTGTTAAGGAAGTTGGACCATTCCACCCAAAAAAACCCAACAATCTGCTGTTGTCTTGCAGCCTGTTACCCCCATAGGGTATGCAGGCTTCCTCACAGGATTGCCACAGACTGTTTTCTTTTTAGCTCTTGAACCTGGCCTTGGAACACACCCAGAGCAGGGTTCTGTAGATGTTGACTAAGTATCTCTGCTTCCTGGTACAGTGAGGGGCACTCCTTGTAATCCAGTTTGAAGTTGTGGTCAGCTTGGCCTACATCCCTGCCTTGCCAGCTGTTATACCCTTTCTTTTTATATCAGAAGGAATCCTTCCTGCCTTGCAAGGTTCCAGGTTCAAACCAGAAGTGGGTCTTAAGAGTGCTAAAGGAACCAGGCTGACCCCAGGAAAACTTCATTGGGCCAGAATCCCAATTACAAAGGGCTAATTAAATCCTCAGGTTTAATCTTGATTAGATTACCTGATAGTGTAGGGTGGGGGTGGGGTGAGGGATGGTCAGACCAGGATTCCAGCAGCTCCCCAACCCTGAACTGGCTTTTGCTTCAAAGACAGAGCTCAACCAGAGATGCAGTCCAATGTGGGTTTCTGCCAGTTGAGGGGACCCTAGTGTCAGCCTACCCTGCGTTGGTCTGGCAACCTAGGAGTGATGGGTCAGGGTGGCCCTTAGATAGCTATAGTGAGGCTCAGCCAACAGACCCAGAAACTGTTGCCACCAGAAGCCCAGAATCAGGAGACTGAAACTTAGTAAAAAGAACACAAAATCGAGCCGGGCGGTGGTGGCGCACTCCTGTAATCCCAGCACTCGGGAGGCAGAGACAGGTGGATCTCTTCGAGTTGAAGGCCAGCCTGGTCTACAAAGCGAGTTCCAGGACAGCCTCCAAAGCTACGGAGAAACCCTGTCTCGAAAAACCAAAACAAACAAAAAAAACCCCACAAAATCGAGTGTAGTTATAACTCTGGTTTTGCCTTCTCTCTCCCCTCAAATATTGGGATGCACAACAGTGTTCAGACACTGTCAAGACTGTATGTACAAGCTGGTTCTCACCTTGAGAAAGGAGAACAGAGGCCCACAAAGTGGGAGAAGCCAGACTCACAGACATAGTTAGCCACATGTAGTAAATTCAGGTGATCTATCGCAGAGCCACCTCCACTAGTACCATTAAACACAAACACTAATCTAAATGTCATATAACAGTAGAACTACATAAATTATATTAAAAACCAAGGGAATAAACACTCGGACTAAACACTTCTTAGTCTACTGTACTCCATGCTCTCTAAGCTCCCTGGGGTGCGTACGTTTTTATGTCTCTGAGTGGATGGTGCATTACTTGTCTTTCTAACATCTCAGATTTGCTTTGGCAGAATACTCCAGAGTAGATGCCGTCATACCACCCAGACATGCCATGAAAGCCTGCCTTCATGGTCTTCAGCATTTCAGAAAATATGATCTTGTGACTTGGGTCAAAACCCAGGCATCATCTTTCATCTCTCTTGCAGAGCTACTGCATTCCATATGACAAAACAACACTTCCCACAGCCCGAGTTTGTGCCTGCGCCATTGCATACCTCTGATTACTATAGCCTTTGCCATCTCTGAAACTTCCCACTGCTATAGACCCTATTTGACCATCCTCTGGCCTTGTAGACCTTCATTCCCTGTGCTGCTCATATTTAACACTCTTAGATCTTCACATGCTCTCTACCCACTCAGGCAAGTTCCAAGCTTACTTCCTCACAGGAACCTGGGAGCACCCTCAAGTTCAGAAGCACTTTTTTCTAGGTATGTTTTGTTTAGGTACTGGCTCAGATTGATAAGAGAGGTCCTTAAAAATATATTTGCCGGGCGGTGGTGGTGCACGCCTTTAATCCCAGCACTCCGGGAGGCAGAGCCAGGTGGATCTTTGAGTTCGAGGCCAGCCTGGTCTACAGAGCGAGATCCAGGAAAGGTGCAAAGCTACGCAGAGAAACCCTGTCTCAAAAAACGTAAATAAATAAATATTTAAAAACTCCGTGTGTGTGTGTGTGTGTGTGTGTGTGTGTGTGTGTGTGTGTGTGTGTGAGAGAGAGAGAGAGAGAGAGAGAGAGAGATTGATTTAGTGTGCCATTGTGCCATAGTGCATGTGTGGATATTTAGAGGCCAACTTGTAGAGTTGGCTCTCTCCATTTACCTTTATATAGGCTTTTTTAGGTTGCCAGTCTTGTGCTGAAAGTATCTTTACAGCTGAGCCATGTACTAGCCCAGGGAGGTCCTTTCTAAATAATCCATAAGATTGCAGAATACCTGCCCACCTATCCATTTATCTCTGACATCATTTCCTGTCCTGTATGTCTGTTTATTGACTGTTTCCCACCCTGGAGTAAGCTTGACAGCAGGGATTTTAGCATCTAGCAAAAACCTTGGCACACAGTAGTCCTCAGAGAATAAACAGTCTGCCCTAAGTGGCAGCTCCTCCCACTCTGCAACTCCAGCTCATACCAGGTATTGATTTCTAAAGGTTTTGCCCCCAACTCCATGGACATATAAATTTAGAAGCCTGTTTGTTCCTTTGTTCACCCCAACACCCTTTCATGCAAAACAGTATGGAGCACAATGTACTCAAATTGTTCATCGACTGATAAATACAGAAAAGGGAAATATCCAGAAAATAAGAGTATTATTCAGCAATGAAAATGAAGCACTGAAACATGTACAACATGGATACCTTGAAAAAGAACTCAAAGCTACATAGTATATGAATCCTATTCATATGCAATGTACAGGCAAGCACACCCAGAAACAACATAGTGATGACATGGGGCTGAAAGAAGAGAATGACAACCAATTCCATGAAATTGCTTTAAAACTGGATTATAGAAATTTGTGTACAGCTACCAGTTTACTGAAATAATGATCAAATTGTACACATGGGCAAATTTTATATCATGTCAATTATACTTGAATAAAGCTATGGCGATTTGTTTTGTTTTTGCAACTCTTTTAGACTTACTCTTTATTATGTATACAGTGTTCTGTCTGCACCTATCCCTGCAGGCCAGAAGAGGGCACCAGATCTCATTGCAGATGGTTGTGAGCCACCATATGGGTTCTGGGAATTGAACTCAGGACCTTTGGAAGAGCAAGCAGTGCTCTTAACCTCTGAGCCATTTCTCCAGCCCCAGCTATGGCAATTTTTATTTGGGGTTGGGAATGTAGCTTGGAGGTGGGGAAAGTGATGGAAACATTCAAGGCCCAGGACAGTCTGTAGCACGAAAAAAAAGTTTATACTTAGTATTTTTTTTATATGGATGTGCCATCAGTTTAATGTTAGGTATCTGTATTGTTGCTTCTCCTTCTTCTCCCTTCCTATTTCTTGACATATTAGAGACTGAACCCAATAGTGCTACTACTGAGCTACTTTCCAGACTTTCTTAAGATAAAACTTACTCTACAGTCCATTCAGGCCTTGAGCTTGTGGTACTCTGCCTCAGACTTCCTTATGCTAGATTGCAGTCGCGTGGCATAGCGGCCGACGAAGGATAACGCTAGCAATCAAACTAGGCATCCGAACTCTTGGAATCGCATGTATAACACGAAACCGGTGTGGGGCGGGAGAGCCACGCCCTAGGGGGCGTGACACGTGGATCATCTTATCCACCAGTCAGAAGGCAGCGAGGGGCGGGAGCGTGGCGAGTCCCGCTTGCGCCACTGCCGCCGGAAGCTCAACTTCTTTCTTTTTTTTTTTTTTTTTTTTTTTGTCGGAGTTGTTCCAGTAAGCTGGAAGTTGTTTCTCTGAGGTGAAGAAGGCCCACAAAAAATTTAAGGCCACTTTCTGAAGTCCGTCTCAGTTCTGTCCGGAGCAAGATTCGTACGGACCTTAGTTTGAAGGTGGCTACTGGCCGCAGACATTCTCTCTTCCGGAACGAAATCCGCGCAGACAGGCTGTTTCCGGGGGGTTGCCCGAGACTGGTGCCCTGTTGCGCCCCGCCCCTCGCACGGCCACGTCCTACCGGAGCCGCAGGGCTGGGCCGCCGACGGTGAGGGTTGTGGGGCTAACACTGGGGAGGGTCGGGGCATTGGGGTAGTGGACGGTGGTGGGACTGGTCGGGCGACGCCGCGCGCAGAGAGGAATGCGCCGGCAAGGCAGATGCAGAGTCCGGGGAGGGTCGCGCAGACTGGGTCAGCGGCGGCCAGCTCTAGTCAGCTTTTCCTTCTTCTGTCTCAGGCTGGAAGCCTGCCCCAGCTGGTGTCAGTACCGGCTTGGGAAACGCAGGGGGTCCCTCTGCACCTCAGGGATGCGGTCGGCCCTGAGAGCTTGTGCTACTGCTGCTTGGGTCAGCTTGTTTGAAGTCTGCTTCTTTTGCAGTCGATGACGAACGTGAGTGACTTGGTGGCAAGTCGTTCAATCTGTGGGGGACTTATTGTTTCGGTTCTGGTGCTCAGAGATGTTTCACGGTGCTGCTGAACATGGACAGTAGAGCCAGTGCTAGAGAGCGCAAAGTGAACAGCTCACCACCTTTCCACAGGCGCTTTCTGAGTGTATGTGGAAAGACAGGCCCTGCTTGTAACAGGTCTCAGGATATAGTAATGTTGTGGTCTCTGTTCTCACTACTTTATAGTGAAGGTATACTGACAACTCAAAACAAAAAAAAAAATTGAGAGGATTAGCTTTGTCAGGCCTGCGGAAGAGGTGACTTTTGACCCAAAGCAGGCCTCCATAACAAGAAGCTTCTGTGCAAAATTGTTGAGAGTAATGTCTCAGCAGAGTGATCAAGAAGTGTAGAGACCCAGCTGGACATGATGGCACACACCTTTAATCCCAGCACTCAGGAGGCAGAGGCAGGTGGAACTCTGTGAGTTTGAGGCCAGCCTGGTCTACAGAGCGCATTACAGGACAGTGCTCTTACACAGAGAAACTCTGTCAAACAAACAATAAGTGTAGAGACCCTATGGAGAGTCAGCTGTACTCCTGGGTGCATAATATAGCCAGGTAAGGGGAAAAGGCACAGAATTAAGGGGTGTAGTCATAAGCAGGAACCACATAAAAGTGATCTCTAGGTTAGGCTAAGAGCTTTGTATTTTATTGTCACTGGGACACTGTAAACCATTTACAGATGCCTCATGGCCTTTGCTTTTATAATCCTTTAGTAGCTCTCAGCTACAGTGTACCTTGAATGGAAAGAAAAGGGAAAAGCTGGATGTAGT